>NC_142013.1:94777675-95038185 GCF_049901735.1 Notechis scutatus | reverse complement strand
ACCAAGGCACATCCACAGAACCGACGGTAAAAAAAAATGTTGAATCCCACCACTGCTGAGTAGCCAGTGTAGAAGCCTATTATTTGTACTACATGCAATATTACAGACAGGGCTGGTGTCTTAACAAAGCACTATGCTCTGATGCCAGCATTTCCCAGCTTCTCCATAAAGAGAGTGTTCCCCACCTCCCATTTCCTCTGAAAAAAGTTGATTGCCTTGCAGTTGACTAGGTACAAGGCATAAGGTCCACTTAAGCCCAATATCCACTTGGAATGCTGGAGAAAACTGAGGCTATCATGTCTGAACTGCAAACCTCCTGACAACCACTAGAGGACAAGAAAACGTTGAAAAAATGTTTTGTATCTCTTTGCTGCCATCTAGTGATCTGGAATTTTGCAGCCCAGATGTTGTAGTTGTAGAGAAAATGAGAATGTCAAGTATTGCTCCCACTCCAGCCTGGTTAAAAGGATGTTGCATTTACAGAAAGAAAAGTAGGTGACTAAGAGGCAACGAGAACTGACAGCTCTCATCTTGCTAGAAAAGCTCTTTATTCACTAAGACTGCTACTTCTAGGCTGATTAAAGCCTTTTCTCTTGGAAAATCTTTTACAGGTCCAGCTGTCATGTTTAAAGAAAGAGAGATCCTGTTCTGAAAGATCAGCATGCAGTCTGAAGAGATGCTCATCTTCCAAAGATTTGGAAGCAGTTCTGATGTTATTTATATTACATGTATATTTACTTTACAGCGTAAGAGCAGGTGCAACTATCGCAGTTGGCAAGACCTTCTGACAACTGTTCGATATATCTTTGTTTTTGTTTTTTTCCTTTCAGGGGATGAAAGATAAAACCATCTAGACAGATATGCTTGGTTTTGAAAATTGACTTCATTCCCCTGCACTGATTGTTTGAAGTTTATTTAATGAATAATGCTAGAGAAATAAATAAAGTAAATATCCCCACTGCTTTTGATATTTTAGCAGACAACTGTTGAGCGTAGTTGGAAAATTATATCCCCTTGCTCCAGCAGGATTCATTTCAGAGAAGATATAGACTATCTGGATGAAAATCATTATTCCTGGGAACCCTGTGTTCCTCCCAATATTCCTAAGGGAAGATCCTCTAAGGCCTTCAACTAAAAATGCAGAGAGCTTCCCTCTCGTGATAAATTGTCAGCTGATCTACTGCAGAACCTTAGAAGTATAGGAAAGAAACTGTATATGCTCAGCTAATGGCTAGGGGAAGAGAGTTCACTGAGAAACAAAACTTCTGAGTAATGATCTGCTTTTGAGTAAGGTCTTCCTCATAGTAAGAACCTTTTAAAGGCTTTCTATCTGACCTTTAACTTCTGAGAGTTCAGATTTAAAAGCTTCCATTTGTAAAATATCTGATTCTACAAACTAGCAAGATTCGCCTTGCTCTAAAGCAGGAACATTCACAGATACCATTTCATGCATTTGATGATACAGAACCTCTGACATACTCGTAAATAATATCAAATCATCACCAGGTCCTAAGTACTGCCACATCGCTTCTCTGGTAATACTCACAGGAAACCAGGGTTTTGGAGGCGGGGGAAGCAAGAAGGGCCATGTACAAATCAACCTGAAATTTCTTTACCTCATTTTGTCATCATTCTTAAATAACTTGTTTCATGGTTTTCAAGAATGCATTTTGAAAAAAACCTAGAGTTGAGAACAATATTGCAGTAGAAGTCAATAATTCTGCTGGCCATGAAAGTGGGATAAGGAAAGCTAGGGAAGCCATTTGGTGCAGATAAGAAAATGTATTTTATGATTCAGGATGTCTTCCATCTACATTATAATTTAAATTATGGATTTGGAAGGTCTTGGTGATGTTCCAGTCCAACCAGCTGATTTTATACCACAAGCAGCTATCCAGTTGATAGAAAGAAAGAAAGAAAGAAAGAAAGAAAGAAAGAAAGAAAGAAAGAAAGAAAGAAAGAAAGAAAGAAAGAAAGAAAGAAAGAAAGAAAGAAAGAAAGAAAGAAAGAAATTTAGATAGATAGATAGATAGATAGATAGATAGATAGATAGATAGATAGATAGATAGATAGATAGATAGATAGATAGATATTTTGATATTTAGATAGATAGATAGATAGATAGATAGATAGATAGATAGATAGATAGATAGATAGATAGATAGACAGACAGACAGATAGATAACAAAACAGAGCCAGTTTGTCTCTTTTCTTCCTTCAGTTCTGCTTTTAGCTATATAACATAACTCATTGTCTTTCCAGTGGCCCAACTTATCCGATAATCTCTTCATCTTGTTTTTATAGTAAAATAAATAACTTTGGGTCTTAATTCCATGATTCCACAAGTCCTCCATTTTTCCACTACAAGACCTATTCCTAGCATACTTGGCTTGATTTAAACATAGGTATAATGCATATTTTATTTTAGGTCACAAGGCTGCATAAAGCACCAAGTTCTTGTACTTTCCCTTACTAACCGAGCTGTCAGATCTGCCACCAAACCGTTTCAGCCCTGCTTTGCTTCGCTTTAATGGCAGCCTACCATAAAATGTGGGAAGAAGGGATGTGAAGGAGGTGGGATATCAGAAATGTCATCCAGAGACAACGGTTGAAAGATCCAAGGAATGGAATGTGAAACCAAACTGTGTAACTGAAACCTTATTGGACACCACTAAGATGACCAAGAGGGGAGGATCTGGGAGAAGAAAAAATTAATGGAGTTACACAGGAAATACTCAGATCTGGCTTTGCTATGCTGAAACCACTTGGCTTCAGTAAAAGAATACTTTAATTTATTTTAAATGAAGAATACAGTGCTTCATCAATGTAGGTTTTTAAGAAGAGACTGGACAGTCACTTGTCTGAAATGATATAGGATCTCCTGCTTGAGCAGGGGGGTGGACTAGAAGACCTCCAAAGTCCCTTCCACCTCTATTCTGATTGATTGAGTACAAATGAATCAAGGGTTTTTCTTTCCTGAATATCCAAGCTGGGACAAGCCTGACATTATAGCAAGATAAAAAAATGTTGTGTCCAAATTCCGTGATTCTACAACTCTTCCATTTTTCCACTACAAGTCTCATTCCTAGCATACTTGGGTTATTGAAACATAGATGAAATGCATATTTTAGTTTAGGTCACAAGGTTGCATCTAGTACAGTGGTAGCTAACCTTTTTGGGCTCCTGTGCCAAAAATTGTGCGAGTGGCCAGAAGGCAATGTGCACGGGGGCCCTCTCTTCCCCTGCACATGCGTGCATGATCCCCCCCCGCCACCCCCTTATCTGCACTGTGCACCTCCCAGCTGATTTTCAGCCCATTTGAGGCCTTTTTTGGCCTCCCAGAGGCTCGAGGGAAGCCTCTGCAGCCTTTGGAGGCCGAAAAATGGGCCCGTTTTGTCACTTCTGGTATTTCCAGAAATACCGGAAGTGATGAAACAGGCCTATTTTTTGGCCTCCAAAGGCTGCAGAGGCTTCCCTTGAGCCTCTGGGAGGCCAAAAAAGTCCTCAAGTGGGCCAAAAATCAGCTGGGAGGCACACACATGCGCAGTGCAGGTAAGTTTGGCTGGGGCTCGCATGCCCACACAAATGGCCTGTGGCACGCATGTCATTGGTTCGCCATCATGGATCTAGTACTTTTCCTTACTAACCAAACATAGTTGTGTCCCAGTAAGATATAGTCTTCTAATTAAATAGCTAACTGAAGCAATGGGAGTTGAAAACAGAATATTCTAGGAGTCAATTAATTACATAAAAATGGCTGGAACCATTCTAAATCAAAAGAACGTATCTGATGCTAGAAAGGCATAAAAAGAAAAGTGAAGTGAACTTCCCCAGTCCTGTTGTGGCTAGCCAGCAGCAACGAGGCAGACGTTCCCGAAGAGCCTGTGCTAGGTATGAGTGAGAGCAGGATGATTCATGGAAGAGCAGCACAGGCGACTCAGGAGTAAGAATGCTAATTAATGCCCCCTCCCTCTAGGGAATATAAGCCTGGTTTCAAACAGCTTTTGCCTTTGCAAAAGACAAAAGTTCGAAGGACTTAGTGTGGTGATTACAGACTCTGATTTATTGGAAGATTTCTGCCAAGGTTTTTGTAATTGGACTAATTGGCTGCAAGCCATCTGTTACCTACAAAGAGGTTTATGTGTAGATTAAAGCCATGAAAGTTTGAGTTTATCTGTGTTTGCTCTCAGGGAATTTGGCTGGGTCAGAACAAGTCCACACCATCTATATTCTCTGAAAAATGTCTCTCATTGTACTTCAATCCTGACTTTCCATTCCCATCTACCAAGATCCTGTGCAGTTGTCAACTCATAAAATATTTCTATGGTCTTTTTAGAGTTGCCAACAGAAAGTGGGGGGGGGGGGGAGCAGTGCAACCACTTGCAAACCAAAACTGCATTCCATAAATGTTTTCAAACATAGTAACTAGGTGACCAAAGTTTCTGCCGTGCAAAATTCTAACTGGAGAGCATGATTGATGACTCTTGGCTATGGATGTGTCCCATTGGAGAATATGAATTATGTTACACCCAGGGAGTGGGGGAAAATGAGGGTCAAGGGTAACAATGAATTATGTATCTTAGAGTCAGCTACACCCAGGCAATGCCAGACAGTTTAATTCCCAATAAATACTGTTTAAGTTTTGGAAGTTTGGCTCGAGATTCATGATTTAAATGGCGGGCAACTGCCGGAATCCTGACAGCAGTTACTTTGTCCTCTCTCCTTAACAGGTTATAAGTGCAACACCATGTTTTCTAGGATTCTAGAAAAAAATATCTATGAATGATGCGGGACAATTGCACAATAAAATTTTCATCTCAAGGTACCCTAAATCTTAATTCCAAGCTGTTGGAAACTATTGATCTTATGATACGTTTCATTGCCCGCTTGTGAAGAATTAGTGAATAATTACTTTTGAAAGGAGTTCCTTCATAAAAATGAAACTATTTCCTAATACTATGTATCACATTTGGGGGGAAACAGAAAAGAAAATATGAAAGGTAGTTATCTGTAATAATGGGAAAGTATAGAACAAATTGGAATTGTACCAGTTAGAACTTACATCTGTCATTGATTGCCACCCACATTCACATGTTTGGACATGTGTTGAGTGTCTAAATTCATAGAGAGATAAAATTGTAGCAATTGTAGATGGGAAGAAACACAACTTTTGCTTTTCAATGTCTTTCAGGTTAAAGGTGTCTCTTCAATCATCTCTCCAATATCATCATCCCTTGAAGAAATCACAAAGGAATGCTACAGCATTGTTAATGTTAAAAAGAACATTATGTTTCCCCAGCTATTTCATTCCCGATGCCTTATTTTGAAAAAAAAATGGAAGTAAATCTCTTACAGGGACCTTTTGACTCATGAAAAAAATGTTTAAAACTGTTGATTATTTGAGACCAATTTCTTTAATTTTTGCATAATTATATTTTCTCAGCTTCTCTTTGCCATATCCATTTCTTTAGCACCCACTTGCCAAGTGGCTTTGTGGACCAATATATCAGGAATGCAGAATAATCTCAAATGCCAATAGAAATCTTCCCTTTTACATCATGCTATATGTGTTGTTTTTTTCTTCTGAAGAAATATCTCATTTTTGTTTCCCAGAAGACAGAATAATCCAAGGGAAATTTCTGTCTTCCTTAGTGGCATTTTTTTTCAAGATAGTCCAGAAAGTCAGAGTACTATTCAGATAAAATTAGATGTCTTTTGTTTGTTAGATGCATATTTTGTCTTCCATTAGTTCAAGGTAGCTTCCATATGCTCCCATACAGAACTCAAAGTTCTTTGTGAACATAGTCCCAAAGAGAATGAGTAGAAATTACAATTTTGTAACATTTTAAGAGGTTTCTAACATTTTAAGAGGTGTTCTTCTTCACATCTTTTTAATTATGGACAGACTGATTTCATAAAAATCCAAAACTTTCTGCAAATATCTAGGCCTACATTTATTTTTATGAAACGTTTGAAAGATATTTGTATAATTCCTCCCAATTTATTCTTTACTTCATATGTCATTTTTTTCTAGGATGGATGGATGCAACAGATGGATAGACAGTTAGAGATAGATGGACAGATGGATGGGCAGACAAGGGAGCATGGTGACACATGTGGTTAGCACTTTAGGCTGGCAATCAGCAAGCTGACACCTACACTCGAGACATGAGTACTGCTAAGTTATGGGATGAGCTCCTGTCATTCACTCCAGCTCCTGTCTTCCTAGCAGTTCGAAAGTGAGTAATCATGAGTAGATAAATAGGTACCACTTTGGTGGGCAATTAACAGGGTTAGGGTTAGCAGATGAAGATAGATAGATAGATAGATAGATAGATAGATAGATAGATAGATAGATAGATGATAGATGATAGAAATATTATATGATATACGTACATATGTTAGAGAGCTATATTGAATCATTTAAAGAAATATGCAAACAAAGGGATTTTTTCTGTTTCTTCCATCAGATCACATCAAAATGTACACCAAATAAAAACCTCCTTTTCTGGTATTTTAGAGTTACTCCAAAAGGAATAATTAGGAATCCTAGGAGATTTAGTATGATCACAGAGATAAGCTTGATCTTTAGTTGCTCTCATTTTAACACTTAAAATCTAAATTTCACCAAGGGGATAATAACACTTTCCCATAGAATTGTTAGGGGAAAAAAAGTCTGTCTCACTGGGATCTGCCTTAGATTAACAAGAAAGATACACTGGAGGATACATATTATTTCTCCCAAGCAAAGGAAATTTCTTTTTAAAAAACTTCAAACAATAATAACAAAGGCTGATGGTATTAAGATGCAATCTATTCTTCAGCTAAATTCCTTATGAGTTAACTTGGTAACAAGAAAACTGGTGCTCTTAAATGTTTCATGATTCACATCTCTTTAGCTATATATAATAAAAGATTACCTTCAACTGTCACCTACAGCGGAATACTTTGTAATACAAGAATTTAGAAATCGCCAGTTGTACTTTGTATTAGAACCCAGCAAGTAAAGGAATAACCCCCCCCCCCCGGCCTGTAATAAATAAATTGTTTTGGAGCAACAAAAGGCAGCAAGAAAAGGATCTGAAATAGTTATAAGGAACATGAAACATTTTTTTAAAAAATTACCACTACTGTTATCTTTTCTGTGGGCATAGCTATCTGACCTGAGAAATGGGGATAATCTGCCTATGAGGAATCATTTATCTAGAGGAAAAAAATTCATTAAGGGCTACAGATGCGGATCTGATATTGGGTGGAGACAGAATAAAAAGTGGGAGCAGTTTTTTAGGGCCACACAATTGGCTCAATTTCTGTCCCTCTACCTCATATACCCGTGTTTCCCTGAAAATAATATACCCGTGTTTCCCTGAAAATAAGACCCAGTCTTATTTTCTTTTGTGCTCTGAAATAAGCACTAGGCCTTATTTTTGGGGAATGACTTATTTTCTTTCTATATATAGGAGGCCCACTTCTTTGGCTTGTGGCGGGTCAGGAGGCTGTGCAATGCACCAGTGTTCTCACCATGAGGCAAGGGGGGACCCTGAAACCAGCCAGGCTACCCACACCACCTCACCACTGCAGTTCCAGCAGCCTGTCCATCAGGACCCTGCATAGCCACCAGCCCACTTCTTCTGTTTGATCATAGCCAGAATACAGCAGGAAGCTGAGTGACACACCAGCCACAAGGTAGTTGTTGGGGGCATGGATGGCCTGGCTGCAGGGCCCTGAGGTAAGCAAGTGAGGGATACATGGGGCAGGTTCCACCCCCTCCTTACTTCACCTGATGTCGGCAGCACCACGAGTAACCAGATGAAATGGGAGGACGGCCAACTGTGCAATCCCTTAGGTAGGGTTTATTTTGGGGGGTAGGGCTTATATTAGGTGCATGTGCAAAAAAACCATGCTAGGTTTTATTTTCAGGATAGGTCTTAGTTTGGGGAAAACAGGGTATCTATTAAAGAGAGTTTCTTGAATGATGTATTAAGGCACTTTGTCTGTGTGTTCAAGCAGCAACAGTCAAAGAGAGAGCCATCTAGCCAGTACCCAATGTACACTTCCTCCTTCAGACTCCAGACAGCATGTGATAGCATGCAAGCAAAGAATAGATTGAACAAGACTGGAGCTACCATAATAACCCTGTTTCCCTTGGAAATGACAACCAGTTTTGATGTGCCTGGGTTTTCAGTCCAATTGTAGCAATCAATTCACTTTTCAGAGCAGGAGAGTTTTTCATCAATTACATCTTGTAAGCATTGGGCTTGGCCAAGTTCTTGTAACCTGATTTTGATATTTTGATATTGAATGACTTTCTCACAGTCCTTGGTTATTTTATATAAGACAAGGAATGTTTAGTAGATTGATGGGGGAAAGTGTAGCATGACTATCTATCATTCTCTGGTGTCTATCATTAGTAGCACAGTAACAGTGACTTACTTTAAAAATGCAACTATTTAGTAAGGCAGTACCAAGAACCAGATCACAAGAGCAAAATATGCTTAAAGCAGCCATATCTTCTGGCTGCTTTAACCATATTTTCTTCAGTCCTTTCTACAGAACTCTTAAAGTCCATTAATGAAGCAGCTCCATGTGAAGCAAAGATCACAATCAAAGGGAATGCAAATCAAATTCTGAAACCACGAGATCACACAAGGCCACTCATTTGCAATATCTCTCAAGAAACAGGAGTAACAAACTGGATTTTGCCAGAAAAGCAAATTCAGACACACAGTCACTGGCCATCCAAGCCTGGGTGATGTCAGGCTTATTGGACATATAGTAAGAGTAGCATCTGTGGAAAGATCTACTCCCATGGGCTATTTGTTTAATCATTCATGAAATTGTGGGGATTAATGGTAACAGTAGTGCAGACTTTGTAAATAGTTGGACAGTGTTGAGGGAATTATTTGTTTAGCAGAGTGATGGGATGATTTTTTTTTAAAAAAAAAACTTCATCAGAATTTATAATGTAAACATGAAACAAAAATTTTGAATTACCTTCCTCAAAAGAGCAATTTGTAGTAGTTTCATCTAAACCAGGAGTGTCAAACCAGCAGCCCACGGCCCACATGCATCACGTGCAGGACACATCCACACCAGCTCCGCAAAGCAATGTCACATGATGGCAAAGCGACGCTGCAAACTTGACATCCATGATCTAAACTTCTTTGAGGTAAAATTTCCCTTTTGACAATTCCTTAGACATAATATTATCTGGTTAAATTCTTCTGCGCCTGAAGTTCTTTTGCATCTGAAATATTAGCTGGGACTAATCGCTATTTCTATGATTCTCTGGAATGTATACAGACACAAAAAGAAGAATGATGCCCTACAGTGGCATTGTTTTTCAAAAGAATTTATTTGATACTCTTCAAATGTAGGAGGGTGATTGAAAAGCTTCTTTGAAGGTTTTTATTACATTAGCAACAATGGCAATGTAGTCCTGATACTCAACCTGATGTGAAAAGCATTTGATGACAATTTAATGTTTGAAATGCAATGAATAATTTAGTTTGTGGGTCCTAAATGCCATCTTCATTGCCACTTGATTGAAACTACATGGCAAAGATTATCCTAGCAAGATCAAAGCCTGTCGCTTGACAATATAAAAAGTGATATCATAGGCCAACATCTTTTATAAAAGCAATATTTTGTCAGCCTTTTGGGGAAAATATCATTTGAGAAAAGGAAAAGATGTTGTTCATCCAGACAATGATCTAATGTCTTGTCATCTCTGCAAAATGTTACATATTGTCTCATCTTATCAATTTATTTGGCAAAGATCTAAGGCCTTATTTTTATTGTAAGATATGTTTGGGGTGCTGACTGAGTGTCAGACATCTACAATAATAAAAAGCAAAAACAGTTTTGAATCCAGCTCATCTAGCAGTGATTATATGGAGACATCTATGCAGGTGTTTTGTTTTTTGTTTTACAGAGGAACAACAGATGCAGTTGTTCTGTTGTTCTCAATCCCTTTTCTGGGATTGAGTCCACCACTCAGGGTTTCTTGGGGTCTCCCATCCAAGTTCTACCTAGGCCCAAGTTCTACCTAGCTTCCAAATATTACCAGCTGCTGCAAAGATGCAATGGCTCTGTAATTAGAAATAGAAAGAATGTCAAGTAGGTTTTTTTAAAAACCAGAAAGGTAATGAGCTGCGGTGGAGCAGTAGCTAGAATGCAATATTGCAGGCTACTTCTGCTGCCTGCTGGCTGCCTGCAATTTGGCTGTTCAAATCCCACCAGGCTCAAGGTTGACTCAGCCTTCCATCCTTCCGAGGTGGGTAAAATGAGAACCCAGATTTTGGGGGGCAATATGCTGACTCTTTAAACCGCTTAGAGAGGGCTGTAGAGCACTGTGAAGCAGTATATAAGTCTAAGTGCTATTGCTATTGCTAATACTTTATTCACATTATTCTAGGATCATATTTAATTTGTATCACACCAATCTATGTCCAGCTTAGTCTGATGTTGAGAAGAAAATGAAAGAGGTAAATTGGTTGTTCAGTAGAAAAAGTTTTTAAAAAAAGACTCAAAAACAGAACTGATTTGGCCTGCTAATTCTAAAGTATATTTATTTGTTGTTTGAAGGAAATAGTTCAATACTCATCCTTGATTGGATTACTCAATATTTTTTTAAAAATTGGAATGACTGTTCACCCACTGCATGAGAATTATATGTATAAGCTCATATACTTTGTTACAAGCAAATTAAATTATGTGAATATTTCCTATAACTGTCTTTAATTCTGAATTTGGAGAATCATCAGCATTTTCTTTGGTATTTTCCCTTTCATTTATCTTTCATTCATTTATGTTTATTTAAAGAGAAAAAAAAGTTAAATAAAATCTTGAACATTTTCAAGGTATTAAACCAAAAATTAGAGACATCGATATCCATACCATTTAAGAAGACTTATTTCTAATATACTATAAACTGTAGTTTGCTTAAACTGATGGTTCATATAATTATTTTTAACATAGACAGCTGATTTAAAGCATAAAATCTTCTATTAATTATTTCTGAACCCAAATTTGCAAAGTGCATTGAGTTTATGAAAAGGACACAGTGTGAATATACTGTGTATATAATACATACATAGATATTCTTAAACATGTACATTTGGCCAAAATGTGCCTGAGATTCATCAGAACAGCTGCCATGAGTTTATGAGTTCCTCTATTTCATGAGTTCACCCATTGGCTTCAGGCCCTCCAAACCATGGCTTTGGTCCCTATAGTTATGTTGATTAGCATAATAAATCAAATAATCATTCCTCAAAGGGAACGAATTTGCAACAAAAAGGAGGATAAAGAGAGATTAAATTAAAATTAAATTAAATCTTTTTTTTTTCCTGAATCCATCCATTTTTTCGGAGTACAGGTAGTCCTCAGCTTATGACTATTTAATAACCATTTGCAGACACACCAGGCTCAGAATGGGTGTTTCACATCCCATAAAGGACTTGTGGACATTGTGTTGGGCCCTTGATCACATGACCACATTTCAGAGACTTGGCAACCTGTATGCATTTATAATTGGTTGCCAAGTGCCCACAATTATGCGATTACCACTTGCAAACTTCTCTGCTGGTTCTCCCAGAAGGGGAAAGCCAACAGGGTAGGCTGCAAGTGCATGGGCCATTGGATTTGAGGCCCATTTCTCCAGTGCATCATGCAGGGAGGAAATGGATCTGAGATAAAATCCTTCCACATACAATATTGTAGGAACGGACCTCAACCCTGCATTCTGAGTCTTTTTGAAAGCTGGTGTTTGCTAGCATTTTACCCTTCCCCCAGGAAGGCTCTGAAAGGCTCTGGAAGGGGAGAGAAATATATCAGTGAATGCCTGTATTCTGATCCTTCCAGAACAATAATGTTCACCAGATTTGAGGTCCATTACTCCAGTGAACCAAGGGATTTCTTTTTCACCAGGTTTTGTGTTAGAAATTTTATTTATATAGCCTTACAGATCAAGCAACATGTACAGTCAACATGGGCTTTGCTGCTTAACTAACTGTAAGGGGAAACTCTCCTCAGAACAAAAAGACCGTATAGTGTATATATCATTGATTATACCTAGCAAACTTACAAACACTGCCATCTACTGGCTGAATACTTCTGTAGTTGTTGCAACACAAAATACATTCCAATATGTATTCCATCATCCTTACGCAATGATTTATTTCTCTGTCCTGTGCTAAACTTTACATTTCTCCTCTAATCTGGGCCCATAACTTGTTAGAAATTCTGCTTGTTTTGATCTGTAGGGCTATATAAACAGAATTTCTAACATTTGGGGAAATCCCTTGGCACCCTGGAGGAACACACCTCAAATCTGAAAATGCCAGCAAATGTCAATGTTCTCGTGATCATTCTCTCCAGTAGAACATGTAGACGGCCCAGGCTTCCTGGATCTGGTGGGAGGCTGGGATCTTTCCAAGCCACACCATGTCTGGAAGGCACTCCCCCGCATTCAGCTTAATGTCCTGCACAGTCATTTAATGACCACAACTGAGAAACCTAGGATTGTGGTTGTTGAGTGAAGAACTCACCATGCATCCTTCTTAACAACCGCTTCACTCAACAACCAAGATTCCAGGCCCAATTGTAAGTGGAGAATTACCTATATGACATTTTGCATACCCCAGATTGGCCTCAGATTGAAAGGCTGTACAGTCTGGTTGATATAGTGAGATAAAAGTGTATTCCAGTAGTGCTTAAGTTTTATACAAATACTAAACTCTATATTTAACATTGACATAACTTGCCTTAAATGTCGTAGAAGACACTTGCCAAGGTCATCATCAAAGAAATGCATAATAAACCCCATGTACATACATCCTTAAACCACTCGTGCTGATACACAGAAAGTCATCATGTTATCTCCGAGGACTACAGTCATGTAAATGCATTATAAATAATTCCCAACATAAATATTTAGTATAATTATTTCACACATTATTTTGGTCTGAAATTTCATCCGTTTAAATAAGGGAGTTCTTATATCACTTTTTGTGCAAAAGGTTCTTTGCAGCCCAGATGCAAACTGTGCCAGGTACATTCTTCACTGATATTTCTTGTTGCCAAAGAAGCTGGCTTTTATTCACTTTTCAGCTCTATGTAGGTGGTCAGAACATATGTCCAAAATTAAAAGTCAGCTTTCCTTGCCAGCACTTGGAACATCTACCCAGTGTCATTATTTACATCTAGCTTTCATGTGTTTAGAAATAAAATCACAGGCTCTTCACCATTTCAACCACTTACCTAACATTAGGAAACTATAGAAAACAACTATGGTCATTAAGCTACAACAGAAGAACCTATTTGGCTCTGTTCCCTCTACACTCTTATCTAATTGGCTACTAACCCAGTTAAAGCTTCTCAACAGTGATACTACCATACAATAACTTTTGTGAATTTGTGTGTCTGCGTATGTGCAATGCATGCCTTCTGGACATTCTTGACACAATTGTCTGGACAAATCCCTGCAGTTTTCTTGGAAAAATTTGCAGAAGTGGTTTCTATTGTCTTCTCCTTCCTAGGGTTGAGAAGGAGTGACTGGCCCAGTCACCCAGTTAGTTTTGTGCCTATGACAGGACCAGAACTTCTAGTTTCTATCCTGGTTCATTAAAACCACTATGCTAAACTTGCTGTCTGCCAGACACTTACTGACTCCAAAGAAAATAATCATAAAGTATTTATCCCAGAAAATATCAAATATTATGTCCCAGGGAAGCATCAGCAAGACTTTTTAGTACATCATCAACCTCTAAACAAGTGAACTTTCTGAATTCAGTTTCATGCATTTGGTTTTTAAAACTGCACTAAGTTAAGCTGGAGTAAGCCTGCAGTCCATGCAACCTTTGGGAGTTCATATTATAGCAACCAGTGTAGAGTATTTGCTGGAGATGAGCTAGCTCAAGGAAGTGGAGGAAACAGAGGAATTTCACATACCATGAAAGTTTGAAATGAACTTTGGGAAAATGTGTGATATCAAGTCTTCTTGTTGATATTCAAATGCTTTTATAAAACCTTATCAAAAATATTTTTAAGCAAGTGTTTGGAGGATATGTAGAGTATGTATTAGAAAATGAGGGCAACCACCAAAAGATAGCATGCATTTTCTGTATTTCCATCTTGCCATCCACTGCTTGTCTGGAATTTTACAGCCCAAATCTAAGTAGCCCTGATTTATATTATGTTCTTTGTCCTCTATTTGATGCTTAAATCTATTACTAATGCACCATCCAGTGACTACTACTGTATATATATTGGTGCCATAGACTTTGGGATTGCCATAGTTAAAACTGAATATGTGTTTCTCCTTCCTATTCCCTACTGTGATCTGGCTGAAGTGTGTGGATTGGTGTGTTTCAAAAGGACTACATACAGTTACAATTTCAGGTACAAAACTAGCAATAGATCCAGTACAGGGGGGGAAAAAAACCTCCCTTAAGAGATACCCGACCACCAGTGAGTCTTTGGATACATCCAGATAGTATTCTTCATAACCATAGAGAAATAGATAAAGCTAAGCAAACTTAGGACATGGTCTACCATGAATTGTGACTGCATATTTTTTTTCCTCTTTAGTGTAGACCAACTCTTGAGATTTTCTGGTGGTGATAAAGGAGAATATTTGTAGTTCAGGGTTAAAATGAAGGGTGCTTGGTTCTCTCTGAGTTTGGTTGTTTTCTTGCAGACATTTCATCATTGGTGGTCTCTCTCTCTCTTAAGTTCTAACTAGATCAAATCCCTGCTTAGCTTTATCAAGGTTTATCAAACTGGGGTCTCTGCAGATTACGATAAAAATGTCCATTAAAAACAAGAGGATTTTAAATCATGGCCACCATTTGGATTTGTATTACCAAACCCTGCAGATATACCTTATTAGGTGCTATTTTCTACAGGGACATTTTGATGTTGAACAGCTTATTAATAGTTCAGATATTAGTTGGAATCTCTTTCTCTGGACCAGGTTTTTCCTATCAATGAGCCATGATAAGCTTAGTTTGATAGCGGACAGTAGATTTTAGTTTTATAAGCATATGCAACAGAATTCAGTAGACTAATAGAGTTGGAAGGGATGTTGAAGATTTTCTAGTCCAATTCCTTGCTTAAGCATGAGACCCTGTACCATTCAGATAAATGGCTATCCAGTCTCTTCTTAAAAACCTCCAAAAATCCATTCCACTGATTAATTGTTCTTGCTGTCAGGAAATTTCTTCTTATTTCTAGGTTAGATCCCTCCTTCATAAGTTTCCATCCATTGCTTCTTGTTCTGCCTTCAAGTGCTTTGGAAAATAGGTTGACTCCCTGTTCTTCAAATATCTTCCAAATATTGGAAGACGGTTATCATGTCACCCATAGTTCTTCCCTTCATTACACTAGACATACCCAATTACTGCAACTGTTCTTCGTATGTTTTACCCTTTAATCCCCTAGTCATTTTTGTTGCTCTTCTCTGTACTCTTTCTAAAACAATCAAACTGGATGCAGTATTCCAAGCGCAGTCTTACCAAGGCATTAAGGTAAAGATAAAGGTTCTCCTCGCGCATACATGCTAGTCATTTCCAGCTCTAGGGAGTGTGCTCATCTCATCTCAGCACTGTCCAAAGATGTCTCTGTGGTCATGTGGCCAGCATGACTAAACACCGAAGGCACATGGAACGCTGTTACCTTCCCACCAAAGTGGTCCCTATTTTTCTACTTGCATTTTTACATGCTTTCGAACTGCTAGGTTGGCAGAAGCTGGGACAAGTAACGGGAGCTCACTCCATTAACGCAGTGCTAGGGATTCGAACTGCTGAACTGCCGACCTTTCTGACCAACAAGCTCACCAAGGAATCATAAAGTGGTAAAAACTTTACGTGATCTTGGTGGAGCAATGAATCCAAATTCAAAGTAAGGCTTTACTAGAGTAAAGGTGACAATATATGAATGCATCACATTCTGAATACCTAGTGAAACATGAATTTTTGGGATCAATCTGCAGCACACTATCTTAGAGAAGACTCAGCTACTTGAAAAATGATCGAGAGAGGTAATGTGACACCTCCATGTGCTCAAAAGTACATTTTGACCTTTGAATCCAAACAACTGTACAGCCCAAATACTTAACTATTTTCTGTAGAGATTCTCAGTCATCCAGGTCATGGTTGTCCCAAAGATGCTTTTTCAGAAGGCAACTCGACTTTGTTTTTTCTTTTGAAGACATTTCGCTTCTTATTCAAGAAGCTTCTTCAGCTCTGACAGGACAGTGGGGAATGGAAAGATTTATATTCCCTGAAGACAGCTGGTCATTTGCATCCTTTTAGAGGGTTGTTGAAGCACTTGGAGGTTTATCTGTGTCCACAGGGTCACCTGAGAATGAATAGTGTTGGAGTAGGAATGTTTGGAGGAAAAATTGCAGACTACAGGAACCAAGCACTACTCAGGTGACCCTGAGGACACAGATAAACCTCCAAGTTTAAACCTCCAACAACCCTCTGAAAGGATGCAGATTACCAGCTCTCTGTAAGGAATATAAATCTTTCCATTCCCCATTTCCAGTCAGAGCTGAAGAAGCTTCTTGGAAGAGAAGTGAAACGTCTTCAAAGAAAAAACAAGGAAGTCCAGTTGCCTCCTATAAAAGCACCTTTGGGTTAACTATTTTCTCCTACAGATCAGTCCAGCACTGATCACCCTTCCTGATCTAAGCATCTTCCCACTTATTCAGAGGGATATGGTGAGTATTTGCTCAGTGGACTGATGAAAATTGCTTCTTTTATTATGCTTCCTTCTGAGACCTCTCTTTCAACCTCACCATATTTTTGAAAAAGATTGGGTGGGAAAATACTCTTTCTGTACTGTCTTCTTGCAGAGAAAAGAGTTCCTCCTCTTGTTTTTGTCATAATCCATGATGTTTTTATGAGGCATTATGTATGCAGTTTTGCCAGTTTTTATTAATTTATGTGTAATTTCCTCCAGAGCTGTGCAAAGAGGTCTGCCTGCTCTTCCTTTAAATTTTTTAGGAGCTTTGAGAGCTATTTGCCTGAAGAGAACACAGGATGCTTTGGCCTCTTCAGGGAAAAGAAGGCAGGGTGGAGGGTGGGGAGAGATACCTCTCCCACTAGGACCATTCCCAGTTAAGAGTAGGTAAAAGAAGACAGTCTGACTGGTATGAATCTCAGAGGGCTGGGACAAGAAAGAAGGAGGTAAGCATGAAGGAACAAAATGGCAGAGATTGTCCTTGAACAACCACTTTGCTCTTGTGTTCCTCAAATCATATTCAAGAATTATAACACACCCATACCAGACACACAAACAGCTATTTTTGAAAAAGGTTTTACACTGTTTTAATATATGCCTAAAGATTTTCTGCTACTGGTTTCATTGCAGTTGATGAGAAGTTCATCCATTTTGACAGGTGAGGGTTTCTAACATTTGGTGGATCATCTCTAACATTAGTGAGAACAGTAGCAATTTTTTAAAAAAAATTTAACATTTTAAGGAATTTGCTCTTACTCCAATCCTAGATTGCTTAGTATTCTCCAGAAGCTTGGCCAGAATGTCATGTTATTATACTGCAAAATTACTGCAAAAATAGATATTAAGCTACATTAACTATTGCTTGAAATCAAAATCACACTGTAAGATGTCTGAACAAAAAGATTCAATTGCTAATTAATTTTTAAGGCTCAATTCAGAAAGGTTTTTTTTTTTAAAAAAAAAATTAAATAGTTTACAGATTTGCAATCTGGAGGATTTTCTTTGTTAATATTCTGCCAGGATATTAAGATCTGTATGAGAAATCCTTCTGAATATGGATAGGTCACAAATGAAAATTAACTACTACTTCTGCATTGCTTTTAAACCACTTGTGTGTACTCTCAATTTGTTGGAGAGGGGAGGGGAGGGGGGGATAGGAGAGGAGGGAAATAGAGAGGAGTTGTAGCTAGAGCTTTGTTGAAAGCTCTTTCGCAATTGGGATTTAATTTAAAGAGATGGGGTGTGGAACAAATGCTTCTCTGTCCAGTGAAGAGAATCTGGAATAGGGGGAGTTTGTAACACAACTTCAGCCAGGTGTGATAAGATCTGAGAAACTCTATAAAAAGAGAAATGCAAAGATCTAAACTCTTTCCTTTGTTACCACTATGTTCTTCCATCTTTCTATCATTCCTTTCTCCCCTTTTCCAATGGCCCTGCATCAATTTCTCTGTGCTTATCCACCTGTTTCTTCCTTTTCGTTTCATTCCAAATATTTATTTGTTTGTCAAACATGTACAAGATAACAAAGTATAAGTATGAACATAAACAAGAACAAAGGAAGTAAATACAGATAAATGGGGACAGTAAGACAGGGACGGTAGGCACACTGGTGCATTTATGCACACCCCCTTTAAGGACCTCTTAGGAATGGGGTGAGGTCCATGGTAGACAGTTTGAGGTTGAAGCTGTGAGGGGTTGAGGCTGTAACAATGGAATCTGGTAGGGTGTTCCAGGCGTTGACCACTCTGTTGTTGAAGTTGTATTTTCTGCAATTGAATTTGTAACGGTTTACCTTGAGTTTGTAACGGTTGTTTGCCCGTGTATTGTTGTGATTGAGGCTGAAGAAGTCATTGACATGTAAGACACTGTAGCCCCTCCTCTTTCCTATATGGGATGTGTAAATAGTATGTCTGTGTCCCCTTTGCTTCTCTTCCTCTCCCAAACTCTCGCATCTGCATTTAAGAACTCTAGTTCCTAAATAAGACAGTTAATTCCTCCTGGAATAATACATTTATTTCAAACAAAACTATGTTGTCAGGTATGAATAATATTTTCATTCATTCTACATGGCCTCATTTCAGGTTCCCAATCCATCAAAACCTGTATGGAGTTAATCATAAGATTATCTTAATCTTAGAACACTAAGAACAGGTGGGGAACTTCATGACTCAATCAGATCTCCTTTGAGCCAACCAGTAAGAGTAAAGGGCAACAAAAGTTGCTCTTCATAGCTGTTCTTGGAGTAATAAAAGGGTGCTCATCCACCCTCCATACAAGAAAGGGAAATATAAATTCCTACCATGTTTTGTTTTCAGGACAGTGTATTTATTTACTTAGTTATTTATTCAATCGTTCATTCCATTTATATATTATCATAATTCAGTTAAGATTCCTGGCCGCAAACACAATACAATTACAACATTCACAGTCAATGAAAAAATAAAGGACCTGCAGTGAATTAATAAAGGAATAATAAAAAATAAGTCAAAAACAGCACATCGGTCAATCAATCAGAGAAAAGCCACACAGTCAGCCCAGATGGCATCACCTCAGTGTCTGGAGGAGCTTGGTTTTCTGTATGTCTTGCTAGAGCCTTTATTTTCTAGAAGTGGACTACTATCTTTATGTTTTCTTTCTTTTTTAAAAAAAATATATTTTAATTTGAATTTTTCCACACAATAAAAGTATTAAAAATAAAGAAAAATGATATAAATTAAGGTAAGAAAAAAGAAAGAAGTATGACTTCTGCCTTTTTTCCAATGTGTTTGAGGAGGGAGGAAAATGAAGCTTTGATTTTAGGTTTTGTTGATTAGATAGGTTTGTGGTTACAGACCTAGCTAATGTATATTATCATATAAAAGCAAAAAGTAGAGGTTTTCTGTTTACCTTATTCTACTGCACCAAAAGGAGCTGGAAGTCAATGCTTTTCTTTTTCTTTTCCCCTTTATCCTATACTTTTTCCTTTTCCCCTATTCTTTCCCCGTCTTCCAATATTTTCATCTTTTTTATATTTTGACATATTCTATTTTGATAAACTAATAAAATAGGAACTAGAAAAAAACGTATTCTCTTTCTTTGCCTGCAGCTTCCTCTTAAATATACATTCAGGGGCAAATCAACTTATGCTGCCGTTTCCCTTCAACATTTCTAACCAGCTTGAAAGCTGCAGTATCTGCTATTCACCTAGGATTGTCACTGCTCTATACCTGAGCTAGTTTTCTTCCGCATTGTGAGGGACAGAGTCAGCAGAAGACAAATGAGTCACTGAAATGGCAATATTAAATACAGTACTAAATACATCTGATTTTCAGTGACTGACCTCAGGATGTTTGCATACCATGTTAGACAGCTGGAAATAAATAGCAGGGAGCATGCAGAGTAAGTACGGGCACACACACACACACACACACACACACACACACACACCCTTATGCAGATGACAAAACTTAATTAGCTTATCTGTCTTTTGGAGGTATATTCAGGGATAGTGATTTAGCTGAACTTTACTTTGCAACCTGTTCTGTCCTTCTGCATATTTCAGTGAAATTTGCATAAACAATACAACTATAATTATCCATGTTTCCCACCAGATTAGGGGAGAAAATGGCTAATTAATCTTATTTACATGAGGATGAGGTTAATTACATAGACATACTAATGCTTGCCACCCTGCTATATTGTAATATGTCATATAAATGATGATGGTGTAAAACATGAATTTAACAAGCCTTCAGCAAAGAGACTGTAAGAATGTGCAGATATGTTTGCCTTACCTGAGCCTGCAGTTTTCAATATTTGGCAATGAAGGAAATTGATACCTTCCCTACATATTGGTCCAAAGGTGAGCACAGAAGAAAGGCAACCCACCCCCTCCCAACAAGTTATCTTATGTGCACTGCACGTAAAAAGATGGCAGAGTTTTAACTCTACTGCTATGAATGCTATTTGGTCATTTTTGACTATACTCTGTGGACACCTGTATTTTTTACTTAAAAATAAGTGGCTAATCCTAATTGCCCTACCCTATAATGAAAAGCCAAGCAGTGAGTTTATGGACAGAAGTGGATGTGCAAGACAAAGTCTTAACAGAAACTATCAGGCCTGCCCAGTCAGGTCCCTTGGGAAAGAAAAACCCTCAACTCCCTTTAGGTGAAATGATAGGTTCTTTTACTAAAAGTTGCTGGTTGCAATAAAGTCAGGCTAGAACTAAGATTCTGGTGCAAATGATTACAGATTTTTCCCTTTATCCCAGCCCTCCCACTGTAACCAGTTCATCTTCACCCAATAAGGAGCTGCATAGGTGTTTTGAGAATCGCTGTGATGTTTGGGATAATCCACCTTCTATTCTCAAGGTGTGTGACCTTGAAGACTGGCACAAACAGTTCCGTGCTTCCCTGGTCTTCGTCAAAGTGTCATTCCCCCCTCTCTATTTCCCATCGCATCTACATACATGTTTATTGCCCATTTGTCTCCCTTGCTCCCTCCACCCTAGCTTTTGATGGCAGGATGCCAGCAAGGCATCAGGTTGAAGATGGCAGAACTGACAGTAACAATTTGGCCACCCTGAGCAACTTTGGACCAGAGAAGAGAGAATTATAAACACCTGCATAGTTTTATATTTCTAAACTCCTGGAAACTAGATTTAGAAAAAACGAGAAGTGACATATTTTTATTCCAGTTAAAATATAAATTATACATAAGATATACATCTCTATCCAACAACAATGTTTATTTTTTAATCACAGACCAGCATAAAATACAAATGAAAATTACATCCAGTTCAATAATTCTAAACCTGTAAGTGATGAAGAATAATTAAAAACTAGTGTTAGGAATAACATAGGTTATCTAACGTAGTTTGGGTAAAATAATATATATAAACTATGATAGTGAGTTTAAGTGTGTGTCACTTTAACTGTAAAACTTGTAATTTTGGGTGCGGCTGTAAATCGCCATAAGAGGGAGCAAGAGAACTGGATTGATTGCTGGCTTACTGGATTGCTTGCTGACAATGATGGATTGTTAACTGCGTGTTCTTTGCTGTTGCGAAGGAAGAAAGGAGGTTTTACTTCTTCATATCTCTACTGCGAAGAGATATATTACTGGACTGATATTTGTAAGTTTACCGACCTCTTTTTCGACACTGGACTTTGCAACTGAATAATCCCCGGACGGACTGAACTAGTTGAATGAACTAATATATGGACTGTTTGACTATGCTATAACTATTACTGGAATAAACTATTTAACTAGCACATTGTATCTGTTTTACTGAGTGTAAACTACAACAACGTTTGTCTCACATATTTGCCTGCCTGCCTGACTGCCGTGCAGGTTCTGCTAGGGTGTATATCCCTAACAACTAGGATTGTTAATACAAGACGGTAACATTCAAGCACTAAAGTAGCTTTATAAAATTTATCGTATTGGTACTAAAAGTAAACTTAAAAGAGGTTACTGAAGGCCACAAAATGATATAAAAACAAGCAAAGATTAAACAAAAAAGATTTTTAAAAGTATTCATGCCCACTACCCTTAATTATCTGTTTGCAAAGTTTAATTGTGACCTGGCAAAATCTAGCTATGTTGTATGTAACAGGTGGTTCTTTATCTGACAGAAGGAAATCAAAAATAAAATTTTCATTATGACCTTATAATAAGTGTCAATAAAGGAAAGAAGAAAGTTTATCAACTGCACATGTAACAGAAACAATGTAGAAGCACATGTGTGGTGATCTCAACAGCCTTCATGTTACCTGGACAAGTTTTTCTCCCTACATGTGAACTTTGGTAAATCTCCCATTAAGAACCGAAGAGGATGAAATATCAAGTCAAAAAGTATGTTTGTTGAGCAGGAGAGACTAAATTAGTCAGGTATCTGCCCACTTCTCACCTGGAATAGTTTGTGCTTAAGTTTTGATAGAATTTGACTGACCTTGTTCTGGAATTCTGTACCTAGGACCTTTTCCCTAAGGATTCTTTTAGCGCAAAGGAAGCAGTTGCTTAAGTGGCAAGCCATAATGGGCAAGGTCCCTCAGAACTGCCTGTTGCCATGGAGATCGAAACTGGTCTGTCAGGACAAATGGAGTCTACCCTGATGATGGGGGAAAGTGGCATTTGACCCGATATGCGAGTATTGACAGCCATGGTCTCAGCTTCTCACTTTTGGGTGACCTGCTTTCCTTCTAAGCATCACATTCGATACACATCTGGCCTCTCGAAAAGGGGTTTGCAAAAAATTTATTTGGATGCCTTCAAATGATTTACAGGGAGGGAATGGTCCCTGCTGAGCACCACACAACATTTGGGCCCAGGGTTTCGCTGTAAAAAGTTTCAGAGCTGCTTGTGAGATACTCCTTATTCTGAGTCCTCCCCCAAAACTTTTAATAGCTATTGGATTCCCTTGTGCTTGATCAATGTGCAAAGTCCATGCAACGGTGAGATGGGTGGCATATAAATTTAATAGATCTTCCTGGCACTTCTAGGCCGAAGCCCTCTCCCTGGAGATTTGAAGCTTTTAACTTATTCAATTTCCTTTCAAACAATGTAAATAGGAATATCTATAACAATTGGTTAATCAATTCCTTCCCGATACATTATTAGTAGTAATATCAGGATGAGTTACTGCTCTTCCTACCTCCTTCCCCTTTGCTTCACTTTTTCTTCCCATTGCTCTGTTCCTCCTTCAGCCTGGAGGCCAGCAGAAAATCCCGAGATTTTTCTATTTGTATTCATTTGGCTTGTCCACAGATTAGGGGACCCAATTTTATCTAGCTGGCCTGCACAACAGCTCAGAAACCAGGGATGTTCCTGCGTGTGTGTGTGTGAGAGAGAGAGAGACAGAGAGACAGAGAGAGAGAGAGAGAGACAGAGACAGAGAGACAGAGACAGAGAGAACGAGACAGACCAAGACCACACCAGCTGCTTTCATCTTCCAAGGAGAGATATTTCTCCCATCCATTCATCCATCCATCCATCCATCCATCCAGTTTAAGTAAAGGATTAAGCAAGAGATGGCGCTTCTCAGAAAACATGTTGTTCAACAGCTGTTCAACTTTGATAGTACCACTGTGTGATCTCTTCTTCAGCCTTCAGTACGAATTGTGTATGCTAATCCTACTCAATCCCATTGAAAAATTCCTTTACTTAAATGGTATACAAAACTTTTAAAGACTGTACCTTATACTGAAGCTGCTTACATGCACAATGGCAGACAAAAGATATGAAGGAGATAGGTGGTTTAGAAATATGAAAAATAAATAAATAAACACACACACACACACACATACATACATTTCAATCTCTTTTCTCCCAGGAGGATTGCAATAGCTTAATATGGGAACTGGAGTCTGAAAACACTTAGGTCCTGCTCACTGAAGCTTTCAACCAAGCCACAAAAGTAGATGTTAGACCAGGGGTCCCCGAACTTGGCAATTTAAAGACTTATGGACTTCTACTCCCTATGCTGGCTGGAGAATTCTGGGAGTTGAAGTCCACAAATCTTAAAGTTGCCAAGTTTGGAGACCTCTGTGTTAGACTATGGTTTGCAATCCAGAACTTGGAGACATATTTGAGTACCCCATAAAAGGAGGTCTAACTTAATATACTCATACATTGAGAGGCAATTGCTATGGAAGCAGAACAACCAAAGTTTGTTATGATCAAATTCCTGAAAGTTTTGATGCCTAGTTTATCTCACAGGAAGCACAGTGATGGGTCTTTGGAGCAGTAATGATTGCCTGTTGCTGTTGAACTCACCACTTTCCTCCTCTTTGGAGAAAGAAGCTATGTATTCTAATATCACATCTGTCTAACCTCATCTGCTGCCTTTAGCATCATGAGGAACACAATTTCATCATCAATTTTGAAGTCAGGGGTACTTTCAAATCAGGGGTGACCACAAGGCATGGTCAAAAACACTCCAAATGACAGCTACAATGATGGAATTGAAGCTCTGCCAAACCACTGCTTCTAATCCACTGTGTCAGGTAGCAAAATATCTCTGATTCCTTCACAAACTGCTGGCACGTGGAGTCCTCACCAGTGTAGATGCCTGCTATCTCTTATTTGTATGATGCATCAAGAGAAAACATTTACAGATTCTTCACAGATTTGCAAACAGCCCTTTCACCAATCCAGCTTTTTTGAATCCCTATGCTACAGAGTTTGGGATGTCATTTTCACTCTGCAAGTAGATCAGAAATAACTCCTGCATTTCTGGGCAATTGTAAGAATGCTAAATGAAATTCCATTTTAAGATATGCAATTCAGTTCCAAGACATGCAATTTGCTAAAGGGGCTTAGAGAGAGAAAAATTATTGAATTAGACATCTGCACACCGTTTTGTACTGTGTACCTTCCTGTCTCCTCATCCATTAGTGAAATTGACTTAAATGATCAGCATGGTAAATGGTCTGAATGACTTGGATGATATTAAAATTCCACTAATTAAACTAATTTTTGGATTCACCTACATTGCTTTTATCAAGGTCACTTGACAAAACAGTGAAGTTTATTAATGTTCTACTTCCCTCTTTATTGAATTTTCTCAGAAGGATTAGAAGGAAAACCAGATTTCTCCTCAATAATCCTCAATATTTTCTTTTCAATCCTCCTAGTCTATTTAACGCAGGATATTCCTACAGTGCTTTAGATACCACTCTACAATCCCTCAAAAGCCACCTGAAGGTAATCTACGATTATATTTACTTCTGCCTCAAAACACTGAGAACAAAGAGCAAAGAAATTCATTTAATCATTGCCCTCTCTGAACTGAGACAGCTTCATGAGTAATAAAAATTCTCTCCATGGAGAAGAATGAAGGGGAAAATAAAAGGAATTTCTACCTCCCTGCCCATATCCTTATTTTATGTTGTGTTCATTTGTTTGATGGCATGCTACATATTCGAGTGATTTGTTTAAGCTAGCAGCTAAAAACAAACAAAACTTATTTCCCTTCGAAACATGTAGTGCAGGTGAAAACTAGGAAGCAAAATGAAGAAAAAAAAATCCTACATAGGTAGTCCTCAACTTACAATCTTTTGTTTAGTGATGATTTATAGTTACAACAGGGCTGAAAAAACCGACTTATGACCATTTTTTACACTTATGACCATTGCAGCAACTCCCCAGTCACGTGATCAAAATTTGGATGTGTTGGAAGAAAAAATCCCATCCGCTTCCAAGCTGGGAGAAAGACTGTGTTTAAGGTGTAGTTTGTTTAAGTATATAAACAATAGATATACTTAAGGACCCTAAACCTGTATCAGATTTTGAAACAGAATACTTGTATCATTCATTCACTTACTCACTCATTCATTCACCACGGATTGTATATATAGGAATGAAAATCCATAGTCCCCAGATATGGTTGAACTACAATTCCAAAAATTCTTCCTTACTAGCATTTTGGTTGGAAGTTTATTGGAAGTCGTAGTTCAACAACTATCGAAAGAGTAAACACCATTGATCTACAAGTAAACACCATTGATCTAAATAGTGAAAAACATCCAATTGTAAAACACACAGCAGGAAAGCTATAGTATAGACAAGAAATCTTTGATCAGCCTTCCTCAGTCTGAAGGTCTGAAGATATATGAGATTTCAGTTTTCACAACTCCAAAGAAACACAGTTTTGCCACTGCTAGCTGAGAATTACGAGGATCAAAACACTGTAAATTTGGTAAGCGCCACCAAGTTAAAGAAGGATGTCCTAAGTAAAAGAACTTTATTCTAGCCTCATGGCAAAATTGTTTTCTTCTCCCATAGACATTTTCTTCTCCCATAGACATGTTTTCTTAAAATCTATTGTCGCTCATGTTCTCTAAAAATATCTTTGCTTCACCAGTGTTATTTGTCCGGTACACTTTTAAAAAAAAAATTAAAGATATAAAATTGGTGAGATTATGTCCTTGCTTTTTCCCTTTGTGAAATTTGCAAATACATTTCATTCAGAATTAGTCCACAAAAGTCCCATGTTAATGTTGAAAACAAATATTTTATTAACAAAGAAAGTTATATGCTGTCTCTTTAGCTTTTTATTGCAAAGGCGGAAATTAATAACTCCAGACATGATATCTCTGAAAAGCAAATAGTGAAGCAGAAGTTATTTTTACCATAGCAAAAGTTCACATTTAAACCAAGTGAAGGGGAAGACAGCTTTAAAGTAGCATGTGGATGATTTAAAAGCATACACAACAGTGGTGGGATTCATTTTTTTTTTACTACTGGTTCTGTGGGCGTGGCTTGGTAGGGGAAGGGGAACGATACTATAAAATGCCCTTTCCCACCCCACTCCAGGGAAAGGGCACAGTAAAATTCCTATTCTCTCCCCACCCTACTAACCTGCTTTCCAGTTCTATTCTCCTGTGCAGGGCAACAAAAGAGAACCCAGACGGGATTCAGGAGGCAGAGAATAGATTGGGGTGGGGCCAGTCAGAAATGGTATTCCAAACTACTCAAAATTTCCGCTACTGGTTCTCCAAACTACTCAAAATTTCTGCTACCAGTTCTCCAGAACTGGTCAGAACCTGCTGAATACCACCTCTGATACACAATGCATTCAGTACAAACACGTTCCTCCTTTACCAGGAAGATTTCTAGAAACTTAATTATGCAATTTAACTTTCCACTTACTGGCTTCAGACTGAAATTAGAAATAAAAGTTTAAAAAGAACCAAGTTTGAAGATGTCGCCTTGTAAAATCTCCACTTGCAAAATATATTTTCCTTACCCATAAGTTAGGGATGTCTATATGAAAAGAGCTCTGTTTTATTGTGCAAGTTAATAATGTTGCCATTTGGAGGATTTTTGATTATATACTTTTTTTTTTTTTTTTTTTAAAAGGAAATAAATCTACCTTTTAAAATGTAAATTCGCCAATGTAAGCTTTTTAAAAATATAACTAATCTATTACAGGTAGTCCTCAATTTATGACCTCAACTGAGCCCCAAATGTAAGTGAGAAATTTGTTAAGTCAGTTTTGCCCCATTTCTTGCCTCATTTGTTAAGTGAATCACTGCAATTGTTAAATGAGTAACACGGTTGTTAATTGAATCTGTTGTAACCGCAAATGGTCACTAAACAAATTGTTGTAAGTTGAGGACTTTCTGTACTGTAGTTAGGGTGGCTGAGCATATCCTTCAGACTGCTATAGAAAACCCCTTCATTTTCAAAGTCTCTTTGCTTGTATCATACAGGGGGACCCTGGCATTTCAAAGCATAAAGAAAAAACAGACTCGCCATGCATTCATTGGACATTTTTTTAAATCTCTCACTTAAGAATCAAGAGAGAAATTCAGCCACAATTCTATCTTCTTTAGTGTGTATTAAAGTGACTAAACTTAGCATCGAAAACTGCCTTGAAGTGATAATACGGTAAACGATTTGGCAGTTGTTTTCACAGGGATGTTTCTTGTGGCTACCTGTATTTTCAGAAAAAATTTCAGAAAAATTCAGAAAATGTTTTTCACTGGAGAAAGGTGCGTGCTAGCAGATAGATACAAATATTCAGGCAATCGGTAGAGTCCAGAATGCTATGATTTTCCGCCCTTTAGGAAGGGAAGGAGGGAGGAAAGAAGAGAGGAATAGATTCCCACAGTAAGTCTCACATTCTAGAGATTCTAGTGCGGTTTCTCTCTGTAAGCAAATCATTCTCAGTACGACCTAGATCATTAAAAAGTCATTTGCCTGACAAACGATATGCTCCATATGGCTTGCACAAGTTGGCCGACATCAATTATTTTAATGCATTTGGATTTATGGAAAGGTATTCCTATCTTTACCCCAAAGGAAGATAGTCTTGCATGTAAGAACAATTTCGACTGAAAGATGGAGTAGGAAGAAAAGAGCGATAAACATAGACAAAGCACCTTAAAAGGATGTCACTGAACTGCATCTATTCTAGCTCAGGAGTATATATTCAAACTCGATTTCATTGAGGGTCGCATCAGAGTTGTGTTTGACCTTAGGGGGGCATGGCCAGGGGGCATGGCCAGCTCAACGTCACTTGTGTTGGAGGCGCCTATGGTGGCCCAAGCGCTCTGCCAGTGAAAACGGAGCTTGGGATGCCTGCGGGCTGGTCCTTCACTGTTCCCAGGGCAACCCCGCAGGCCAGATCTAAGCACTCTGTGGGCCAAATCCTGACCACAGGCCTTGAGTTTGACATCGCTGTTCTAGCTGGTAGAATGGAGGCAACGGTTGGCTTGCAAAGTTTTGCTTGCATGCAGTGACTTGAGCATATTTAAGTAAAACTGGGCTCTGGATACATTTGTGCTATATAATGGCTCAAATGTGTACAAATTGATACTGTGATGGTGAGATATTTGAGGAGGTACAATCTATCAGTATCACTATGGGGAGATAATGCATTGTGAATGGTAATCAGTTTTCTTGTTTTTTTGGTCCAAACTGTCCAGATCAGCTTGTGTCCAGTTAATAATTCCTGCAGTCTATTGTATCTCAGGTATGGCCCAGATATTGATGGTTTGATGGTGTTTCCATGTTTCACTTCTGTCTTTATCAAGTTTCTCACTCCTTGTGTATTCTTTATTAATCACATTTTTAACTTGTCCATGCTTGATGTTATCCAACCATAAAATGCACAGATACTTGTAGGTTTCATTCTGATGGCTCCTGTGCTTTAGCCATTCACCATTTCAATTCCACCAGTGTTTGTGATTCCCCCCCCCCCACTTTATTGTTATTGTAGCACATGTCTCTAGGCCAAATTTCAATGCTATCTGTGCTAAAAATTCTTATGTTGTTCGTCAATAACTGCATTGAAAATTGTCGATGACTTATTATTATTTATTCACAAAATATGAAGTCACAGCTGCCAGGTCTTTAACTGTTGTGGGCCTTCAAGAAGAAATTGGACTGCCATTTGTCAGAAATGGTGTAGGGTCTCCTGCTTAGGTGGGGGGGTGGACTAGATGACCTATAAGGTCCCTTCGAACTCTAATTATCTGTATCTGTATTCTTCACAAAAACTTAGGAAGTTGTAATGTATCCTACCTTCATTTTGTACAACTCAAAGCATCATACTTAACTAATTCTCTCACCTCCTATTTTTCCTACAACAGCCACTCTGTGAGATGGATTGATCTGAGAAGGAGGGTCTAGCTCAAATTTATCCAGGTGCAGAGGACTAAAACTCACAGTCTCCTGGCATCTTTACCACTGCACCAAACTGACTCTCACACAACGTTCACATAACATATTTTGTTCTTCACAAAATGTAAGTGGCATTTTTTTCTATACATTGAATGTTATTTGGAGAAAAAGAACCTTATCTTTCTAAAAAAGAAAAGAAACAACTTGTTTTTCTTATTGGGTAAATATATCAACTACTGACAATAGCAAATTTATCCTATTTATTGTCTGGGATTAGGTTAAATGGACATTTGCTCCTAAATACTTATTCTTTACATGCTCAAGTAAATGCCCATACAGGTTTCGACATTACTTTTATCTGTCTTCTTTCTTTTTTTAATGCACATCCTAAAAGACCACAGGTAAAGGTAAAGGTGCCCCTTGCACATATGTGCTAGTTGTTTCCAGCTCTAGGGGGTGGTGTTCATCTCCGTTACAAAGCCAAAGAGCCAGCACTGTCTGAAGATGTCTCTGTGGTCATGTGGCCAGCATAATTAAATGCTGAAGGCACATAGAACGCTGTTACAAAGGGGTCCCTATTTTTCTACTTGCATTTTTACATGCTTTTGAACTGCTAGGTTGGCAGAAGCTGGGACAAGTAATGGGAGCTCACTCCATTATGCGGTGCTAGGGATTCGAACCACCAAACTGCTGACATTTCTGATCAACAAGCTCAGCGTCTTGGCCACTGAGCCACCAGGTCCCTATGAAGACCATGGAAGAACATAAATCCTGAAAGGAATTTTGTGAAAGAAATCGAATTCTGTCTTTTTTTTATTAATAATATCACAGTGTATTCCCGAGCTCAATGGTTATAAGATTGGGAAAAATCTAAGACAGTGAAGATGAAGGGAGAAGAAACTATATTTTAAAATACTATAAATGAGAAATAATCATTGGTCAAGAACTATTTCAATAAACAGAAAGATAGTTTTTCCAAAAAGATAGTTTCCCCCCAAAATCATATAAGATGGGAAAGGGGGAGGGAGGGAGGGAGGGAAGGAAGGAGGAGGGAGAGAGAATAAATTACATCTGCTATCAGCCTCATATTAAAGTATATGGCAGATTCTCCAGTAGGATTTATTATAAATTTAACTGGTAGAGATTGATCGTTATTTTTCCATATCTACAGAAAAGACATCCCAATTTATTATAAATAGCCTATGTAGAACCTATTCAGTTTTATTTGTGAATCAGTCCCTGCTATTGAGTTTGTCCAAAGCTGGCAGGCAACTAAAATGGAATTGTAATTAATGGAACACTTACACTTTTTCCATACAAATTGGGAAAGGATTGTACATTGTAGCTCTGGCTACCACTATGAAAAAAGACAAGTAGGAACGGAGCTGAAAGAAAACCTGGTTTTTTATTTTCTCTCTCTCTCCTTTTCCACTTCTATTTCTCCTCTTCTTTTCTTTTGCTTTCCCCCTTTCTAAGAATGTTTTAATTTAATTGCCTCCTCCATCTTTTCTATTCCTGACATGGTTCCAAATTATTACAGGAAAAAATAGCAGCCACCTTGACAAAAATTGGCAGAAATTCTATCTTGCAGATGTTCTATAATGTTCTTTTTCACACATTTTCACAGACGATCTAAAATACCATTCTTTTTCACACATTTCTCCAGAAAACTTTCAAAAAATGAGGAGAAAAAGACCAAATAATCTTTTACTGTGTGAAGTAAAGGTTTCCCCTATTCAGTTATGTCTGACTTAAGGGGAGTTGCCTCATCTCAATTTCTTAACTGAGAGAGAGCTAGTGTTGTCCGAAGATCTTTCTGTGATCATGTGGCCAGTATGACTGTACTCCGAGGTGCACTGAATGGTGTTCCTTCCCACCGAAGTGGTCTCTATTTATCTACTCGCATCTGCATGCTTTCAAACTGCTAGGTGTGCAGAAGCTGGCAAGTAATGGAAGCTCACTCTATGGTGTGGCGCTTGGGTTTCAAACAATCTGTCAGCTTTCCAGATGACAGGCTCAATGTCTTTAACCATTAAGCCATCAGGTCCCATGCATCCTTCTATGAATCATTGTTTAATCTTCCAGAAGGGGTGACAAAGTATTAACTTCCAGATTCCCTTGCAATGAAGCTTTTGAAGTCTTTTTAAAACACTTTGTTCATATGCATTTATTGTTATTATCAATGCCCATGGCTTCCCATGAGCATTGATTTTTTTTCCCTAGTGGTTAGGAGAATTCATCGGGGGATAGCCACATCCTCATATAAAAGCTCAGTTTGTGTATTACTTTCACCCACAAGATGATTTGACTTTTAGACAACCTATTATACATAATTTACTAGGAAAGAAAGGGAATACAAGAAGAGAAAGATAGGTTCTAATGGAGAGAGAGTGAGAGAGAAGAGATAACAGACAAAAGAGAGGTGGCCAACACTCAAAGGTCTCAACAACACTGCAGAAGAGAACTAGATTCTCACTTGTGCCCCTTAAACTATCTTGTCACCATGTCTGAGTGCCTCTATAGCCAGCCTTGAATTGTAAAAAAAAAAATTCAACCAGGTGGAAAATGTTCTTTGCCAGTCCTACATTAAAGAAAACACTGAAGAAACACTGAAGAAAACATTGGTGATAGTAGACAGCAAGGAAGAGGGATGGATTATTTTTCAAATCATTGTTAGAATTAATGATTCCATTTGGATTAAGATGCTCCATATATTGCTACTGAATGCAAACAAACAAAACATAACTACACACCCTGTATTCACTAGGCTTCTATTCATTACGAAAATAGGACAGCAAATTATATCCTTTTGAAATGGAAGCATTACAGGGATAATTTACAATCCTTTTGATTGTCTTTTTTTTTTAAAGAAGAAAACGTCCCATATACTTTTAAATGCATTATCATTTTAAACCTCTTCTAAGCCCTGAATGTGTGGTTTCTATTATTTTCTGAGAAATGTTTTTGTATATGTCTAATGCCCAAATTTAGATACAGTTGCTTGCTATGGACTTTGTAATTGTCAGAAATATTAAGGCTTTAATTGAATCCAAACCATAATGGTAAATTGCCTTAAATCGATTCACTTCTCGCTTCCACATTGTTCTGGCTCAGATGCAATGCAAATCAGCTTGTCTATCATGGGTGATTGGTGTGCTGAAACATTCCATTACATAATGCTACTTGTTCTTTTCAGAAGTCTCTAATGGAAAATATACATATATAGAAATTACCTGTCCATCCAAATATTTGGATGATTTTTAAATACAATACTTTCAGAAGTGCCCGAAATGTTTTAAATTGTAGATATTATCTTCAAACTCAATTCTTCCTTCTTCTCTTCCCTCCTTTTGTCACATTAGTTAATTAGTTGTTTATCTGGTAACAGGCTGGGGAGGATATGAGAACTTACATATCGTCCTTCAGATTTTACAACACAGAGGGTATTTAACAAAGAATCAAATAAATAATTGTAAATTTGGGAGGAAATATACACTCCTGGCCTGTTTCCCATAAGTGTTAAGAATTTTTTGGTCAGGCCTCTATGGCTTATTTCAAACATGTTCTCTCTCTCCAGCTGCCAGCTAACCACATTTTTGATCAGTGACTCGTAAAGTGAAATGAGCATGAACACATTCGGTAAAGGGTCCAGTTCATTGTCTTTATTTCTGTGTATAAGATCAGAATTTCATCTTTTCTTGAAACTCGGCTTGAATAATTGGCTCTTTCTTAATGTTATCTTGTGACGAACAGAGTCTGTTTAAAGAAACTGCTAGCATTCACTTAGGATAAGACCTTTTCAAAAGGATGTCCCTCGGAGGACCTGCCTGTGGAAAGAATACCAATTATCTTGGTTTCAGGAAGGCACAGGTCAACGACTTTTTAGATAACAGCCACTATTAGTAAAAGCCCCTCCCAACCAATTCATTCATTGAGCTCAGTGGTGGGATTCAAAAAAAATTTATTACCGGTTCTGTGGGCGTGGCTTGGTGGGCAGGGGAAGGATACTGTAAAATCTCCAGTCAGAAGTGGTACTTCCGGTTCTCTAGACTACTTAACATTTCCGCTACCGGTTCTCCAGAACTGTGCAGAACCTGCTGAATACCACCTCTGATTGGGCTATAGGTGCAATACAATACTATATAAAAGTCCATATCAGACTTATAACACTAACACCTTTCTCTATCACATACATGTAAATCAGTGGTGGAATTCAATTTTTTTTACTACCGGTTCTGTGGGCGTGGCTTGGTGGGCGTGGCTTGGTGGACATGGCAGAGGAAGGATACTGTAAAATCCCATTCCCTCCCCACCCCACTAACCTGCTTTCCAACTCCATTCTCCTGTGCAGGGCAACAAAAGAAGGACCAGCTGATTAGCTGGGACTCAGGAGGAAGAGAATACATGGGGGCAGGGCCAATCAGAGGTGATATTTGCCGGTTCTCCGAAGTACTCAAAATTTCCACTACCGGTTCTCCAGAACTGGTCAGAACCCACTGAATGCCACCTCTGATGTAAATGCAGTTCTTCTTAGCTTACAGTCGGATTGCTCATATTGTGTTCCATGGAACCTCAGGGTCCCACCAGAACTTAATAGGAAAGCAAAAAAATTTTTAAAAAATGTTTATTCAAATACATACAGTGGTGTTAATAGTGGGTTTTCTAAAGTACAATAGAAAGGATGAGATTTATTAACATTCAGGCAGTTTTTGTGTGCTCATGGCCTTGCTTCTATATTGCATTTGTTGCTTTGCTTCTTTGTTAGTGATTAGTTTAAAAAAAGTTTGAGTCTGAAAAAAAAATTGAAAACTCTCCAGGCTTAAGGAAAAAAGATAAACTTCACGGCTTGTCTGTCAGGATGGGATTTGGTGCAAAATATATATATTTGTAAATCAAATGTGTAGAATATCATACCTGTAATGACCCTGGGTGGCCAACAAATTATACCATAAAAGCAAAATAAGGCCAAAATCTCAGGGGCTAATACACCCAGCATAAAAAACCCCCACAGAAGCTACCTATTTTCCTAATCCAGAACTTGGGGAGAGAGACAAGTTTTCAGAACTCTTTTAAAGAACAGGCAAGTTTGAGGACACTTACACCCCTGGGAGAAACTGTTCCAAAGAGCAAGTTGTGTAAGAGAGAAAACACATCACCCAGCTCCATCAGGTTTCAAAGATGGAACCTGGAGCATGGACACCCTCTCAGATAGGCAATGATAATGGCTGAAAGACAGCCCCCATCTGCCCTGCCAGATAGCGAGAGTTATGCTATTAATGGCTTTTTAGCCTTGAACCAGTATTTGTTATTGTTATGAACTAATAAAAACTACTTAATAAAACTTATCAACCATATGATAAGCAGGCTTGTAATCCTGCACCTTTGATTGGCCCATGGATAGCGAACAGGGATTGGTCCGTATGGAGCAGCCTGATTGGCTATTAGTTGAACATCTCCCATTGGGCAAAAGTTAAGCATTTGGACACAGGTCATTGGTTAATGGGTCAGCAGCCAGCTCTATAAAAGAGCTGCTGTTGCCCGAGGGTTTTCACGCTCTGTTCCTAATCCTTAATAAAGTGTTGAAGTTCACTAATTCTCTGACTCGTCTCAGTTCCTTGCACCCATGCCCAGAATATAACACTGGCGACGAAGGTGGGATGCAGAGACGATAGAGCTGAGTGAACACTAAAGAGCGCCAAACAGAGCACGTGGCTGAAACACGCACCAACAACGGCAACTTGGCCAGCGGTGCTATACCACCCGCTCCATTTGACCCGAAACCGAAGACTGGGAGCGTACATGGATCGGTTCCAGATGTTTCTGGAGACCAATAACTTGAAAGATGCTACAACCGGCAAAAAAGAGCAATATTCCTGACCCATTGTGGGCCTACCGTGTTTAAGATGGCGAAATCCCTTGCAAAACCGGCTGAGGTGAAATCAATGGACTGGGACGCCCTCAGCCCCCCTCCTACGGGCCCACTATGCACCGCAGTGCCAACACTTGTTCGAAGGGACAAATTTTACCAGAGGGACCAACGGAAAAGCGAAAGTCTTGAAGACTACATCGCTGACCTCCGGAACTTGGAGGCCTCTGTGGGTTCTCCGACCTCGAAGAAGCTTTGCGAGACCGCATAGTTCTGGGATTAGATGACCAGACGGTGCAGAGCAAGATCATGGCAAAGGGGACATCGATCTTGCCGATGCCATCGCAGACGCTACCAGCGGCAGAAGCAACCAGGAAGTCGGCCGCTCGAATGCGCCGCACCAACGCACCGCTCCGTCAACTCGCGAATGACACCTCGCCTCGCCCCAAGAGGCACTCAACAACGGCGCACCATGAAGACCTGGAATCCCCATCAGAAAGTGATGAGGAAGAGGTCAACCGACTCCGGTCGAGCGAGACCAACAAAACCAACGATTCCCGCGACAATGCGCGGGTGTGGGGCAAACCACCCACGATCCGATTGCAAATTCCTCGACGCACTCTGCCGTTCCTGTGGAAAAAGAGGCCACATTGCAAAGGTCTGCAGAAGCAAGCGAGGGTCCAGTCCAAAGCGCAGGGAGAATAACTGCAGCCAGTCTTCGGGATTCGCGTCCGCGAATCGAAACCACCAGAACCACCAATGGAACAACCACTCCTACAGAAACAAAACACCTGCCTCTTCAACGAGACGAAGAGGCACACCAAACCATTACCATCAGCCATGCTACATCCTTAGATGCAAGAAAGATCCAAGTGAAGGTCGCCATCGAGAACCAACCTTGCGTTATGGAAGTCGACTCAGGTCGTCCCTCTCAATGGTTTCCTGGAAGACCTTCCAGCAACTAATCCCGGCCATCCGTCGTCAGGACCTCAGTCCCCAAAAATCATACTCAAGGACTACCAGGGCAACAGAATCCCGGTCGCCGGGTCCAGCCAAGTCCAAGTCTCCTTCAAGAATCATATTGCATCACTACCGCTGACCGTCGTCGACCGTGACCGGCCTAGCTTATTAGGCCTACAATGGTTCGCCCCACTCGGGATCGAGGTAGCCGGCATCCATCGAGCTGAGAGCAACGACTGGGAGGAGTCTCTCGTCCAAGAATTCCAGGACGTTTTCTCAAGCGAGCTAGGCAAGTGCAAGGGGACCCCAATATCATTTAACCTCAATCCTGAAGTAGCTCCCATCCGCCTTAAGCCTCGTCGGGTACCTTTTGCACTTAAACCAAAGATCGACGAGCAACTCAATAAATTAATAGCCCAGGGCGTTTTAGAACCAACCGACCACGCCCGTTGGGAAACCCCAATTGTAACACCCATTAAACCAGATGGATCGTTAAGAATTTGTGGGGATTATCGGGCCACTTTGAACCACGCACTTCAGCAGAGTGCTTACCTGGTGCCGGTGGTTCAACACCTTCTCCACTCCCTGGGTGGTGGGAAAATATTTGCTAAATTGGATTTAGCACAAGCGTACCAACAGTTGCCCGTAGATGCGGAAACTGTGGAAGCACAAACTATCGTTACGCATAGAGGCGCTTTTAAGTGCAATAGACTCCAATTCGGAGTGAGCCTAGCTCCGGGAATTTTTCAAAGTTTAATGGAGAGACTCTTACAAGGAATAAAAGGGTCGTGCCATATTTTGATGATGTTTTAATCGCGGCCCCTAATAGAGACATCTTAGAAAAGCGTCTCAGAATGGTTCTAAAGAAATTTAAAGACGCCGGCCTGAAGGTTAAAAAAAATAAATGTCAACTGTGTACTGAGAGGGTGGAGTTCCTGGGATACCTTCTCGATAGTCAAGGAATCCATCCCACTGATAACAAGCTAAAAGCGATTAAAAACGCCCCAACGCCTAAAAATAGAACAGATCTCCAAGCCTTTCTGGGGCTCATTAACTTCTACAACATTTTCTTGCCCCAGAAGGCGACTGTGGCGGAGCCCTTACACAGACTTCTTGATAAAAGGGCAACCTGGGTCTGGGGACATCGAGAGAACGCGCCTTCCAACAAGTGAAAGACTTACTAACCTCCGGACGCTGTTTTGATGCAGTACAACGAGACTTTACCCTTAACCATTACTTGCGACGCTTCACCGTTTGGAGTAGGAGCAATCTTAAGCCATATACTACCAAACGGAAATGAAGCACCTATTGCGTTTTTCTCACGAACATTATCTAAGGCTGAAAGGAACTATAGCCAACTCGATAAAGAGGCCCTTGCTGTTGTATCTGCTGTGAAGCGCTTTCAAGAATACGTGTATGGACGAGCATTTACGATAGTCACAGATCACAAACCATTGCTTGGTATTATAGCGGGAGACAAGCCAACCCCCTATATATTATCGCCGAGAATGACTCGTTGGTCTGAGTTCCTAGCTGCCTACAATTATCTGTTGCAACATCGCCCAGGGAAAACCATTCCCCACGCTGATGCGTTAAGCCGTTCCCCACTTCCGGAAACCATCAGTGACCCAGCTCCAATCCTCACAACGCTCCAAATCGAGGCGCTGCACTCGCCGCCACTAACAGCGAGAGACATCGCCATCGAGATGAAACGGGATCCTGTCCTGGCACGAGTTCTCAGCTGGGTCGAACGAGGATGGCCACCTGACCAACTCCATGACAATTTCGCACCATTCAAGAATCGGCAAACAGAGCTTTTCTCCCAGAGAAGCTGCATTCTCTGGGGGGATAGAGTAGTCGTCCCAGAGAGGCTACAACAGACTGTTTTAAAAGTATTACACGAGGGACATCCAGGCATCATGCGCATGAAGGCGCTCGCACGAAGCTACGCGTGGTGGCCGGGCATCGATAAGCAGATTGCAGCCTGGGTAACCACGTGCCAAAAGTGCCAAGACGCTAGCAATGCCCCACCTAAAGCGACGCCAACCGAATGGGAAACCCCTCGGGGGCCGTGGTCCCGTATCCACGTTGATTTTGCGGGACCCACAAAGGGACACACATTTTTATTAACAGTTGACGCCTATTCAAACTGGCTAGAAATCCAGAAGATGAAAACAACCACAACAGAGTCAGTCATTAATAAACTTAATAAATTATTTGCAATGCATGGATTGCCAGACGTTTTAGTTTCTGATAACGGGCCCCAGTTCACTGCCCTAGCTTTTGAACAGTACCTAGCGGACCGAGGCATCCGCCACACACTAACCTCGCCAGCGCACCCTGCGGCCAACGGAAGGGCGGAGCGAATGGTACAATTCGTCAAAAAAACCCTACATAAAATGGACTATGGGGACATCGACGACAAGCTCAACCGAATACTCCTGCTTCAACACATCACCCCACACAGCATCACGAATAAGACGCCTGCTGAACTGCTGATGGGGCGAAGACTTCGCTCCCACCTCGACCGTCTACATCCTTCTTATTCACCAGAAAAACCTTTCGGATCTAGCTTAAAGTGCCGCGAATTCAAGGTAGGCGACTTGGTGTTTGCTAAAAACTTTTCTGGCGACCCATTATGGGTCCCTGCAACTATTACCCAAACCACCGGCCCCAGATCCTATCGTCTACAGACTAATGATGGGAGAACATGGAAACGCCATATAGATCAGCTTCGATCCAGATTGGCACCCACCTCCCGTGACTTCCCTAATTCACAAACTAAGGGGAGGATATCGAGAGGCCGAAAACGGACTAGATGACGACGTAATCACGGGACCCAGCAACCTAACCGAAGAAACGCTCAGCCTGAAGAAGAATCAGAGAGCGGGGTGACATCACCGCCCAGAAATAGCACGAGGAGGCAAGCCCACGGGACCCGGAAGTAAGCCTAGGAGACTGGGATAACAACAACGAAAGCCGCGCCGAGTCCCCCGCACAGAAACGGAACTAGCCGTACCAGAAAACCTTGAAAGCGTTCCACGAATCGGACTGCAGACAAAAACCGGTGGAACTGCGGAAATCAAACAGGCAGGTGAAACGACCTGCATATCTACGCGAATATGTTACCGCATCCCTCAAACGGAACCTAGGGGGGGGTGTTATGAACTAATAAAAACTACTTAATAAAACTTATCAACCATATGATAAGCAGGCTTGTAATCCTGCACCTTTGATTGGCCCATGGATAGCGAACAGGATTGGTCCGTATGGAGCAGCCTGATTGGCTATTAGTTGAACATCTCCCATTGGGCAAAAGTTAAGCATTTGGACACAGGTCATTGGTTAACGGGTCAGCAGCCAGCTCTATAAAAGAGCTGCTGTTGCCTGAGGGTTTTTCACGCTCTGTTCCTAATCCTTAATAAAGAGTTGAAGTTCACTAATTCTCTGACTCGTCTCAGTTCCTTGCACCCATGCCCAGAATATAACAGTTATAGTGCACAGGGGTTACATTACTATATTCTAAAACAGCTACAGCTTCTAAGTGATCTTCAGCAGCTGCCCCATGTACAGCACACTGCACATTACAATTTGCACTTCATGTTGCATATTGAAATATCCAAACATGAATTGTAGAAAGGAGTGAGTAACCGTGCGAAAGGAGTCCCAGTTCAAGAAAGGACATACCATTACAGAACTAAGTAAATCTGGCCCATGCTGTCACCTGCTATTTAAGCAGGAACCTTGAGTCTAGAAAGATCCCCAATTTGGACACTAGTTCCATCTGGAGAGGTTCTTTAGTTCTCATTCAGAACTAAAGATGGGGAATCCATGGTTCCTGGAAAACCATAAACACATAGCATCTTAATCTTTTCAGGGTTGAGTTAATGTCTGTTCCTCCCAATCCATTCATAACAGCCTTCATGCCCTGGGATAGGACCTTGACAAAAGTCACTTGATTAAATCAGGGTACACTCCCTTCTACAGAACCACTATCACACTCAAGGATGCATTTACCATCACGCGGAGCCAACAACATATCAGTTTCTGGATCTAATGTTCAGGTGTTTGGGTTAGCAATACCAATTATAGAGCCACGGTAGTGCAGTGGTGAGAATGCAGTACTGCAGGCTACATCTGCTAACTGCCAGCTGCCTGCAATTTGGCAGTTCAAATCTCACCAGGCTCAAGGCTGACTCAGCCTTCCATCCTTCTGAAGTCAGTAAAGTGAAGACCCAGATTGTTGAGGGCAATATGCTGACTCTGTAAACCGTTTAGAGAGGGCTGTAAAGCACTGTGAAGTGGTATATAAGTCTAAGTGCTATTGCTGTTCATTTTCTTACAAGATCAAATGCTTTCCAGATAAACAACAAGAGCCTCAGTAAAATTGAAGCAACTCTTCCAGTCTGTGACTAACTTTGAGTGGCTCCAACTGATGGACTCAATAGATTTCAAGATTCCTAAATTCATCGCTCCCCAAGAGAGAGTCACCTTGATCAAGGCCCCTGGCCAATTACTTGTAGATAAAATAAAAGCAGTAAAGAAATCTCTCTTTTTTTATCATATTTTTTCCCCTCCTGCAGACAAGTGCAGGTCTACAACATAGTATCTTTTTAGAGCTGTGCTATTTAATTCCATCTCCAGCTATAAAAGAGGGAACTGATGAAATTTAGCTTTTACCGCCGGTGGAGAGGGGTTCCTGATACCATTAACAGTAGAAACACAGATGCTTTTTCTTACTATTTTACTTGCCGAAAAGGAGAAGCTTTTGGCTTCTGCTTTCCATTCAACCAACTGCACCACTGCCCACAATCCAAGAGTAGGTGGTGATTTGATGCCCAGCTAGCTGCACTAACTGTTGTGGCTGGGTGCTCTTAATATAATGGCTTCTGGGACCACAATGACACAGATTGATGTCTTGCTGTTTGCAACTTAGCACAACTTAGTAGATGCTTTCCTAATAGAATAGAATGGAATGGAATGGAATGGAATAGAATAGAATTCTTTATTGGTCAAGTGTGATTGGACACACAAGGAATTTGTCTTAATGCATATGCTCTCATTGTACATAAAAGAAAAGATACATTCGTCAAGAGTCAAGAATCATAAGGTACAACACTTAATAATGATCATGGGGTACAATAAGCAATCAAATCATACTAGGAAACAGTCAATAGAAATCCTTAGGATACAAGTGACAAGTTACAGTCACAAATGGGAGGGGATGGATGATAAGGAGTGATGAGAAGATTAATAGTAATAGGAATGCAGACTTTGTAAATAGTTGGACAGTGTGGACGGAATTATTTGTTTAGCAGAGTGATGGCGTTTGGGGAAAAACTGTCCTTGTGTCTAGTTGTTCTGGTGTGTAGTGCTCTCTAGCAAAGTTTTGAGGGTAGGAGTTGAAACAGTTTATGTCTGGGATGTGAGGGGTCTGTAAATATTTTCAATTTTCTTGTTGACTTGTGCAGTATTCACGTCCACAAAGGAAGGCAGGTTCATAGTAATTGTTTTTTCTGCAGTCCTAATTACTCTCTGAAGTCTTGTTGGGTTGCAGAACCAAATCAGACAGTTATAGGTGTGCAGATGACAGACTCAACAATTCTTCTGTAGAACTGTATCAGCAGCTCCTTGGGCGCGCACACACACACACCACACACACACAATATATATATATATATATATATATATATATATATATATATATATATATATATATATATATATATATATATATATATATATATATCCTTCAGCTTGAGCTTTCCCACGTCATAGTAGTGGTGCTTTTAAAGTTGTAGCGTTTCAGCAGAATCTCATCTGCCATCATCAGGCTTCTGATGGCAGATGAGATTCTGCTGAACGTGCTACAAAGCACCACTACTAACGTGACACACACCATACATGTAAGTACCCGAAAACTTAAGAAAATATATATATATATATATATATATAAATTTAGTTGAATAAGCATCACCTTATTGGAAATAAAAAGGACAAGGGAAGATATTGGAAAGGAGATAGCATAGAATAAATGTTTGCAAGGAAATATATTAACATGTACCCAAAATGTTCCTGAGTTTGGTGCTTGTACAAAAGGAAAATAAAGATTGGCTGCTGGTATAAAAGCTTAGGTTAATTTGAGTCTGTCTATAGCTAAGAGCTTATTGTACGTTCTCCTTGATTATTGAAGCAAGGACGGGACAACCTGGAACTGCACAGGTCAGAGTTAGAAGAAAAAGAGAATTGAACTCAGAGAGAAATAAATGATTTAAGTCCCAGGTCTAACCAATAGGAAGCATGCTATGCCAACTAAGTCTTTTAGACGAGGAAAGGAGAGATAAAGTACAGAGTCTGTCTCCTAATCATCCATACATCACTTGCTCCTACAAATTTTATTGGGGTAGAAAACTGGTACAGGTCAAGGTGAATTTCAACAGGCAGAAGAAGAACAGATGCTGGATCAGACCAATGCTGATCACGCACATGAGCCATTCTGATCACACATAAAATCTATCTCTTTCCATTCTTCTTGTTAGAATTCTAATGTTTCATCACTTTTGTCATTCTTTTGAACTAGGGTTTAATTCATTTTCCCTGAATATACAAAGAATCCTTGACAAATATGAAACATAGAAAGGTTATGTCAAATGCTGTGAGAGTTGGAAGAGTAATTGGGATTATTATTTGCTAGGGTTTATTTGTTGAGAGAACGTTTCAGGAGAACAGGAAAAACTCTGTCCTCGGAATAAAATAAAAATGATTTGCTAATTTATAGCATTCTTTGTCTCTTCCTTCTTCTGGTTTATAGAAGAGAAAGAGAAAATGTACTGAAATTTCATTATACAAGAACGTAAGGTGAATAGATCATTCATTTGAATCTGTGGCTTACATATTTCATGTAGAACAAAAGAAAGAATGAAAAGCAATATGTAGTTTGTAACACTAAGACTATTCAAAACACATACACATATAAAACTTAGAAAATGATATATATATATAATCACACATACATACACACTTGTGTATTTGTGTGTATAATACATGCATAGTTTTACTGCCCTTTTGTCAATGAGAAGATCATTCAACCCAAGTTTCTCCTCAATTTATGATGTAGGATCACATAGTAAAGCCATGCCAGGACCAAGCTAGAATTAGATTCTAGATAGGGATTCACATGATGGAATGTTTCTCTATGCCTACTAAATAATAAATAACCCTTGTTAGATATAGAGAAGAGAAGCACAAGAAAAAGAGAAGTAAGGGAGAGAGAAAGTGCATATCTTCATAAATGAAGGAGAGAAGGTTGACAAATAATTTGATATCAGTTGGGTATGAAAATGCTGGCTGGGGAATTCTGAAGTCCAGACATATAAAAGTTGCCAAGATTAAGGAACACTGTTGTAGAGGAATTTAGTTCTACCCTTGAGAATGAAATGGAAAGGCAGAATGAAACTAGGGAAAGTAAAAGGCATGAGAGACACAGAAAGCCCCACCTTAAACTTTAAAAGGAAGCAGTGAAAATTTTGGATAAAATTTCAAGTTTCTATTAATATATCCTATACCTAAAAATATCCTAATATGTGTGGTATGTGTTTCTTAATCTTGCCTACTGTTGAGGTAATTCCCCGTTAGGAGAATGAGCGCATACAGGGAGACGTAGTGAGAGACGTGTTGAATAATACACACACAGCACACAGATACACTGTACAGTAAATGTAGGTTTTTACTTCCAGAAACATTTAAGCAAAGTTCAAAATAAGCAGTCCAAAGTAATTCACAGGTAGATCAGTCAGTTATCAGTCCAGGGATAATCCAATAACAAAGTCCAGTGTCAAAAACAGTTCAGTATCAGACTTACATCAAATCCAAGAATATAAGTCAATTAGGAAGAACGGCAATACCCTCCAACAGAAGGAAACAGAGAGACTCACTGAGACACACTCTCTTCTGAGACTAAGACTAAACAACACAGGTTTCTGGCTCTATCTTATGGCCATTTGAGAAACCACACCCAATTACACTTTTAGCATTCCCTTAAAGAGACAGTATTAAAATGTCTATCCTGGTTTATATATTTCCAACCCAAATAGCTGTTAGGTGACTTACATTCCTAACATTCTCCCCTTTTGGGTAGGACAATATATACAACCTGACATTCTAAGTCTATAATCCTCACAGCAAGCCTTATGCTTTATGCCTTGGGCCTTTGTAAAATGATCTACTATATTGTTTTCTGACATACAGTATTCCAGCCTAATCATTTTACTTTGCACACATTGTCTCACATTTAAATATCTTACATCTGTGTGTTTCGTTCTTGTCTTAACAGCAATATTTGACACCATCTGTATTGCTGATTGGTTATCTTTGTAAACTACAATAGAATCTGTTACATTAATTCCCATGTCAATTAGTAGTTGCTTATACAAAACTAAATCTGTACATAGTAAAGACAAACATGAGAATTCAGCCTCCATTGTTGACAAACTTAGCTGTTTCTGTCTAATAGACCTCCATCCAATCAATGCCTTTCCCAATAATACTACAGTACCCGATGTAGATTTTCGTGTATTTATGTCTGTAGAAAAACTTGCATCAGCATATGCAGTTAAACTCAGTTCATCTTTAGGCTCCAAATACAATGCATAATGCATTGTTTGTTTCAGATATCTTAACACACGTTTAGCAGCTTGCCAGTGCCTTTCAGTTGGCTCAGCGTTAAATCTCGCTAATTGAATTCAGCCTCCATTGTTGACAAACTTAGATGTTTCTGTCTAATAGACCTCCATCCAATCAATGCCTTTCCCAATAATACTACAGTACCCAATGTAGATTTTCATGTATTTATGTCTGTAGCAAAACTTGCATCAGCATATGCAGTTAAACTCAGTTCATTAAGGACTTCTCTCTCTCTCTCTCCCTCTCTCCCTCTCTCCCTCCCTCTGTCATGCCCCTGTTGGAGTCTGAATCTGATGAGGAAGACAAACAGTTGACAGAGAGTGGGAGTGTGGCTCCATTGACTGTGGAGGAAACTGGGAAGGGGTAAAGTCTGGGGAGAGCAGGGGAGAGGTAGAACAAAGGAGAGAGGGTTCAGAGGAAGACCCAGGCCCACCCCCTCTTCATCCTAGGGCATACAGGAAGGAACAGAGAAGAGAGCAATGTTGGTTGCATGGCTTACAGGGGAGGAAAGGGCCCTGATTCCCTTCATTAGCCACAGCTGGAAAGAGAGTTTAAAAGAAATGCATGCTAAGTGCGGCAGCTGCTGGGAGCAAACTTGAGTTTATCTTGTGTTGACTTTAGTTATCTGTTTTCCTGGCATCTTCCCAACTGTGTTGAGTTATTGCTATGCCTTTTATGTCTGTAATTCCTTCTCCTGTCCTGCCAGACTAATCACCTCATTTTGCCTCGATTGGACTTATAGTTACAGTTTTTGTGGACCACATTTTGGACTTGATTCTCTGCAGCCAAAGGCTGTTCCTGGGCGAGTTTTTTTCTCCAGCTAGGACATTGGGGGCAAAGGGACTCCTACTGATTATCTGACTGTGTTGCCTTTGTGCCACGCCCTGGGTCATCAAACCTTCCCTCCCTCCCTCTAAAGAAGGAATTTTGCATGCCCAATAAGCATTTTTTCTACTAACTGCTGCTAATACTTGCCAGCTTTAAGCAGGCAAAATGGAAGAAATGGGCCAAAGTAGAGACAACATCAAAAAAGGTTAGTTAGTGATGGGGTAATTCCCGTGCTGTGCTTTAAGACACACATGCAAATATTCCTTATTATAACATTTCTGAATAGATTTACTTCACTACATGGAAATGTTTTTTTTTTTTGATAGCTGGTTGCTTTTTCTAGAATCAGTTAACTCAAATCTTCCCAACCTATTAAGAATAGTGGGCATCTTTAGCTTTTGGAGAACATGTGCAAAATTTTGCTTGGGAAAGCTTTGGAAAACAACTTCCATCATTGGTTAGAAGTACAGACTTACTAGAATACTCCAAGCTATATTTGTATGTGTGTGTGTGTGTGAGAGAGAGAGAGGTGGGGAGGGAGGGAGGGAGGGAGGGAGGGAGGGAGGGAAGGAAGGGGAAAAAGAGGGAAAGGGGCGGGGAGAGAGAGGCTGCGTAACCTGGACAATTGTTCCTTTCTGGTCTGGCTTGATTAGTTGAACTTAGGAATTACATTGGAATCAAGAACAGCCCATAGCAGCTCCTCCTCCTCCTCCTTCTCCTCCTCTTTTCCATAAAATATTGCTCTCTCTATCTTGCTATTTCCTTAAATTTTGTCCTAGTTCATTTTAATCAGATTTCTTGGCTTACATTTTACATCATCTTGGTCTGACTTAATGTGATGTACATGACTTGCTTCCTGGTTTTTTCTGTTGTTCTGGTTTCCTGCATGGAACAGATGACATCATTTTATGGGTAACAATAAAGATCTAGACTGTTCCTCAGTTTTCACAGCAAATAGCACACCTGAGCATCAATCCTCCTCTCTTCCGCCATCAGTTCTTTTTCACATTGGTGGAGGACTTATTGTCTGAACTATTCTTCTCTTTAATGTTATTTTGAAAATGGAGCAAGTTCAATTTATTCTAAAACATACAAAAGGAAACATCATTCAAGCAATCTGGATAGGCCACAACAAACAGAAGCAAGTGAAAGAAACAAGAAAATTATGTTTTTTACTGGAAAATTACTGAGTATCATTTCCATTTTAGTTTGCACCTAGCACACTCCCAGTCAATTTCCATTTCAGAGCAGAGTAAGCTCTTATGCCACTCAGTTCAGTAACAAAAATAAAGATAGCTTGATGTTTATTTATTAAAAAAACAGAAACAACAAACATGTTTAACTGGCCAAACGGGATATAGGATATGAACAAGAACCAATAATTTATGTTGTCTACACATATTTTATGTAACTATGTTGAAAGGTACAGAACTTTTCAGACCCACTGGAAACAATCCCTTGGGTAGTGAACATAGACAAATCTTAAACTTTAAACTTTTATACATAATGGCAGCAGAATAGAAATGGAAAATGGGACACACTGTGATCCCTGCATCATTTTGTACCATACAGGGGCGTCCAATCTTTTTAGTATGCTCTTGTACACAACATGGACTAGAGTTTATTGACTAGAAATCAAAAATATGCGCCTTTTAAAAAAAAATCCACAAATTAAAAGTTCTGCCAGTTGTTTTATTGTTGTGTGCATTTTACTATAGTACTGGATTCTTATTATTGCCTCTGCTACTATTTATTGATTGTATATGACCTATAAATTGCATATCTTCTTCTCCAAGCAAGCATATAATTTCTCCAACAGAAACATGTGCTCAAATGTTCCAACTGAGGAACAACACCAAGAGAAAAGAAAAAAATGCAAAGGATACGTTTCAATATACTTTCAGTATCACGGATAGTCTAATTCAAACCAGCACCATTTGCTAACCTGAGGGGAACTCTTCTTCAAATTTTACTGATGAATATACCTTAGTTCATTTCCAGCACAAAATCCATTCTAAATGGCTTGTTTCAATCACTCCAATAAGAGTTTTGAACTCTCTTTTGTAGAAAGGTCTGTTTCAGCCTAGCCCGAGAAACACGGCTTGCACCATTGCAGCGTTCTTGTTTGAGCACCAGACAACTGTTTTCAATTTGAAATGCTTTGTTTGTCCTTTGTTCACACAACATGCCCATCTGAAATATGGTTGGGCTATTACTCACAACTAGACAGCATGATTATAAAGCAGTGTATTATGCACACCCAAGCAATTGGGTTTATTAATAAATCATGATTCAATTAACTATGGATTATCCTATGTGAATAAAGACTGTTTTGATTCCTTATCCTTTGGGTCATTTTCTGTTCACCTCCAACGCAAAGCAGGTTGCAGCAATTGCAAGAAATAGATTTGTATGTTTATTTATCTTTCTGAGAGAAGAAGGGGAGGAAGTGACATCACAGGTAATGAAGTCATGAGACTCACAATGTCATATGGAGGTGTTGGAAGTTATAACCCACCCCTCTCCTAGAAAAATGAAATATTTTAGGATATACTCCCCTAAAAGAGAAATAGAAATGTAGAGAGGCAGAAACTCAGCCTCCCCCCCCTTTGTTAATGGGCCATTAAGGCCTGGGCCAGTCTATTCTACATAACAAAGATCTACCTCCTTCAGGTAGAGCCATAATAGGAATTGCCCAAAGCCCTTTCCTTACATTATCATCCAGCAAGAATCAACCAAGCTTGGGACTCAGGACATCCTACAGAGTTGCCCCTGCATGACCCCATGGGAGTTTGACAACCAATCAGAATACATGCTCAAATTCAAATCCCAACAGAGGGCATAAAACCAAGGGACTCTCAGCATTTCTCCCCGAGCTCTAAGGCATGTGGTCCTGTGATCCTGTTCATCAATAAACTTTCTTTCCAAACAACTTCCATGATTCCAGTGTCTTTTCCCCCACTTGGAACTGAACCCAGAAGGATATTTCTTCCAATAGAGGATTCAGCCGAAATTTGTTCTATTGGAGGGTCCCTATCAATTCTGCCCATTTTTATCAAAAGTCTGCTTCATTTTGTCAGTCTGTTTATTGTTATTCAGTACTAAAATATAACATTTAACGTATTTTTCCAATATTCCAACATACAAATATTGATATATGTATACCATTTTCACTAAACATTCCACTTTCCTACAAAGATTTTACATATCTGTCCCTAATTAATACTGTATTTTTTTAAAAAACTGCAGAAGTGCTTCTAGCATATTTGTTTTTTGTACATAACTTTCCCTAAGGTGGTGCTTTTCTGAATTCACCTTTCCCAAAACTAAAGAGGATTATGAAGGATTGAGGTCAAAGCATTCTGACCCTCCAGATTTTGTTCTGACTTCACTTGAAATTTATTGATATTAGAAGACACCACTCCCACTGTGAAAAAGCCAGTAAGGTCAACATGCCATGTTGCAAAGCTGGACTGCTTCCAACAAGAGGTGGCTTTGATCTTGAAACATTTTCTACATCTCTAACAAACGCCTGCTTTTGGGGGCTTTTATTTTATTTCTGGAGGTGGGTTTGATGCACATTTCTATTTGCTGCTGCTAACTTAAGCCATGTAATTTGGAGGGAGAGAGAGGCAGAGACAGAGAGTCATTATTAGTGGATCACCCCAATTCACTCTCTCCACTGAATCCTCTGGCAGATTTATTTTATGTTCACGCACACAGATTTATTTGATCGATGATCGGAACGATAAAAAATAGCGTCATAAAAAAACCGATTTAAAAACTGTATGTAAAATTCTAATGACATAGCATGTAACATAACTCACCCGGGCAGAAATATTTATTCTTCATTAGGCGCAGATCTATTCAGTAATAATTTGTTTTGTGTGCTTTAATATCGGTGACAAAAAATATTAGCATATTATTATATGTAACGCTAGGCTTGTTGCCTGATAAGAGAAAGGCTTCTCTAATTCACCTGGCATACGTTCCAACAAGGGAGGTAAGAGATTGATAGTTGGCTTGATAATACCAACAGTATAACACTACATCTTGGGTGGTTTCTGTTGGATCTGAATTGCAGGAACAAATTACTGTGGAAAAAGGAATTTGGGCTAATCTGCTGTTGTAGGTAAAACATCACGGCTGGTTCTGAAAAAGGAACAATCTTGAATAGGAGCCAGGCATGTCTAGCCTATCGAAGAGAAGAATTAAGGAGGACATGATAACTGCCTTGCAATATTCAAGGGGCTGTCACAGAGAAGATTTATCCTCCAAAGAACCAGAGTGCAAGACAAGAAGCAATGGATGGAAGATCATTAGAGATCCAACCTAGAAGGAGAAATTTTCTGACAATGAGAAACAATTAATCAATGGAACAGCTTGCCTCCCACAGTTGTGACTCTCCAACGCTGAAGGTTTTTAAGAGTAAAGTAGACAACCATTTGACCAGGATGGTATAAGGCAGGAGTCTGCAACCTTAAACACTCAAAGAGCCATTTGGACCCATTTCCCATAGAAAACACCGGAAGCCAATAATTTAACAACCGGTGTGACTGGGTGGGCGTGGCCAATTCAAGGTCACTTACTCCCCACCAATCATCTCCTGCTCTGGAATATGGAGTGAGTCTCTTACCTTCTCAGGCCAGGTGAGGAGTGACAGCGAAGGGAGGGGCCAGCTGGTGGTGAGATCAGCTGACAGGGAGCCACAGCAGAGGGCCGAAAGAGCCACATGTGGCTCCAGAGCCGCAAGTTGCAGACTCCTGGTATAAGATCTCCTGTCTTGAGCAGGGAGTTGGAGTAGGAAGACCTCTGAGATCCCTTCCAGCCATATGATTCTATGTTTTAAGTGTGATTAAATAGCTACTTGGATGCCATTATAAGGCAGGGATGTCAAACTTAATTTCATTGAGGGCCGCATCAGGGTTGTGTTTTACCTCAGTGGGTTGGGTGGGTGTGGCCAGGGTGGGTGTGGCCAGCTCAATGTCACTCATCGAGGCTCCGTTTTCGGAGATGGCCTCCTGCAGCCCACTGCCAGTGAGGCCCTCCTGGGCTCCATTTTTGCTGGCAAAGGCATGGTGGGCCAGTCCTTCACTGTTTCCAGGGTGGGCCCACAGGCCAGATTTAAGTACCCTGCAGGCCGGATCTGGCCCACGGGCCTTGAGTTTGATACCCCTGATCTAAGGTATTCCAAATGCTCCTTAATATAATGTGAAATTAAACACAAGTTCATTCTGTTACAACCTAGAACATACAAGGGCCAGTGCTCTTCAACAGAATTTTGAGGTATCCCATTGCATGCCTCCCTCTATGTAGATGTAATTCCATTAAAGACTACATGTTGGGTGTCTTTGGTCGGCCAGTTGCGAATCCTTCTGGTGGTGGTGCAATACATTGTTCTATCTTACCAAGAAATAGGCTGAAGTTTACTTATGACAATAAAGTATTTATGGTTTATTATTATTATTATTATTATTTATTATTATTATTATTATGTATTTATTATTTGTTGTTCTATACTTGCATTGTCTTCATTATTATTAGACCTGTTTCTCCAACAAAGGCCTCCCAATTTGTTTATTTATTTGAATATCTAATAATTTGTTCTTAATACTTTGCATGTCTTGGTTTCTACTTTTTCGCCGTTTTGTTGTTTGCTTTGTTTGCCCCCGTTAGGGGGGCCCCTGGCGTCGGGGTCACATAAGATGTTGCCATACCAGCATTACTGATACATTTCATACTTCTTTAGTATATGGAAAATTGCTTGTTGGAACCTACTTTGGATAGTTTCTATTTCCTAGACCAAGAAGCAGACAGGAAGGAAAAGAAAGAAGAATATAACATAGGGGCTCATAGCTCCTACCTTGATAATATATTCTTCCTTCAAATATTTAAGGATGCAAAAATATAAATATGTTGTGTCAGTCATTACTACAAACAGACAGTCCTACTTCTGTTTTTTTTCTCTCTCTCATTCTTTCTTAAACAACTGTACTGTATCCAATTTACACCAATTTACAGTTTTAAGAAGTAGACAGAAAAGAAAAGAAAGAAACTGACTACAATTTGTTAAAATAATTTGCAAGTTTGCTTTGTACAACTTTATGCAGTTGTTACTAGCAATATTTTTTTAAAAAAATAAAAACAACAGCAGATGTTCTTTTTCTTTCAACCAGCCAAAGAATTTAGATAATATGAAAATAACTAGACCTGCTTTTCAATGTCTTTTTTGTTTCTTCTCCTTCTAGCTCTGTAGCTGTAAGTCGGCCTGTGGAGATGATCAGGAATAATGTCCAGCACAGGTGCTGGCCAACATTTGGACCGTTCCTTCTTCTTCTAATGTATCTTCCTTTGGCCAACAGGCAACATGCCAACCCAACTTTCTCCTTGTCCAAAGTTTTGCAGAACTGTTGGTGCTTGCTGGCTTTTTGCACTCCAAGAATCCTCACTTCACATACGAGCCTGGCTATTTTCCTTCTAACTATGGGCTCCTACAATGAGACTGAGTGCTTCCAGATGCCTTGGCATATATTTTATCACAACTCAGAGTTACTTAGCACAAGCTCATCAGGGCTCCAAATACTCCTTTTTATCACAGAAAATCGGATTTCCAATTAATAAACTTGGTGGGGCACAGAGTGACTTCAGTAAACATACCAAGGAGACTTTGAGCTAAATATCAGCCAGCAGTGTGCAGCAGCAGCCAAAAAAAACCAATGCAATCCTAAATTGCATTAACAGAGGGATACAATCAAGATCAAGTGAGGTACTAATATCCACTCTATAAAGCCTTAGTAAGACCACACCTAGAGTACTGCATCCAGTTTTGTTCACCACATATAAAAAAGATGTTGAGGCTACAGAGAAGAGCAACCAGGATGATTAGGGGGACTGGGGACGAAAACATATGAAGAATGTTTACAGGAACTGGGCATGGCTAGTCTAGTGAAGAGAAGGACCAGGGGAGACATGATAGCAATGTTCCAATATTTGAGGGGCTGCCACAGAGAGGAAGGGGTCAAGCTATTTTCTAAAGCACCTCTAGGCCAGACAAGGAACAATGGATGGAAACTGAACAAGGAGAGATTCAACCTGGAAATAAGGAGAAACTTTCTGACAGTGAGAACAATCAACCCATGGAACAGAAGTTGCCTTCGGAAGTCATGGGAGCGCCATCACTTGAGACTTTCAAGAAGAGATTAGACTGCCATTTGTCAGAAATGGTGTAGGGTCTCCCGCTTGGGCAGGGGATTGGACTAGATGACCTACAAAGTCCCTTCCAACTCTGATTATCTGTTATCAGTTTCTGTTTCAGTTTGTATGGGTACTTTAATATGCTGAATCACAGAATCTGCTGCTATGAAGGCTAGACATGCACTCCAAACTAATTGGTTTGATTTAAGTTTGTTTTTATTCAGTTCAAAACATTGATGTTACTCAGGCATTTGTGTCAATTTGAAAATCAGATCAATTCAGAAAAAATGCCTCTGTAAGTATACAAAAACTTATAAATCTGCTAAATCAGTCCAGATCATTCCAAATCAATTCAGTAGGATGATTTGGAGATTCAGTTCAGAAAGCCAATTTGATTAGGAAATTAGATTGAGCTGCTGTTGAATCAAATATTTGAACTGAATAGTCACACAGCCGTATTTTCCAGAGGGCACATTAAATCTCTCTATCCATACCACATCATAATTCAACAGTAGTCCCCTTGTCACTGCCCTTTTAATAAGTTAGTGTTACTTTTCAAGAATGCTTTCTTTGGTGATAATAGGACAGTCTGTAATATTCACCAATGATCTGGGGAGCCCGTGTATCCCTAGCGGCTCAGGCAACAAAACAACGTTACTTCCTGCATTGTGCTTATGCACAACTTAGGAAGAATGGCAAATTTTATGAGCAAAGAGGGAACACACCCTCTGTCCTCCTTAGTCCTTCCACCAGCAGGAATTCTGTTTCATTGATCCATGTTGATGATATAGTGCCAAATATGATTTACTCTACAATGCTGTGATTACCACCTTCGTCATTACAATTAGGATAATGCAGTGAAGGAGAAAATAAGAGGCAGGGGAACAGAGATACAGGAGGAGGAAAGGGTAAAAACCTCATGATTATAACTTTGCTGAAGCAACTACCTTGGCTCTGCACCATTTCATGGCTTTGGTTTTGACCCAGAAGGACCAGAACTTCTGACAGATGTTTTCAACATTGCAGAGTAGAGTTGGAAGGGAAGTTGGAGGTCTTCTAGTTAAATCCTCTGCTCCACCAGGAGAGACAATATACCGTTCTGGAAAAATGACTGTCCAATCTCTTCTTTAAAACCTCCAGTGATGGAGCACCCACAACTTCCATAGGCAAGTCATTTCATTGATTAATCATCAGTAAATTTCTCTTTAGTTCTAGGTTCGATCTGTCCTTCATAGGTTTCCTTTCATTACTTCCTGTCCTGTCCTCAGGTGCTTTGAAGAATAGGTTAGTCCCGTTTTCTATGACAGTCATTCAAATATTGGAAGACGATCATGTCCTTCTAGACTAGACTTACCCAGTTCCTGTAACCATTCATCGTATGTTTTAGCCTCCAGCCCCCAATCATCTGTGTTGCTCTTCTCTGCACTGGGTGCAGTACTCCAAGTGCAATCTTATCAAGGCTTTATAAACCAATACTAACACTTATCATACTACTGGTATCCTTCTGTTAATGCAGCCTAGGACTTCTCTCCATGTAGATGCAGTTGCATTGAGAACTACATGTTGTATGAAGTTGACCCCCTCAGTTATGAATCCATAACGATGATGATGATGCTTATCCCATTAATTAATTTGTTGAATTGAAGTAAGTTAATAATTGGATTGTAAACTGCTGTGAAAGGGGAGTGTAGGACTAAATTAAATGATGATAAACACCAAATTAAACAATGTACCAGAAATCAATACAAATACCTGAAGGGAGTTTGGGGAAATATTCAGGGGAATTAGAAATGTTGCATTTGTTCATATTTTATTTCTTTGTCCTCTTCCCCCATGACAGTCCCATTATTTTTATTTTTGCAAATTAATGTACCCAAATATATTCTGCTCAAAATAGCCAAACAGAGGCGACTTATACTCCTGCAGTAGACATTTCATTTTTTTTTCAAGTCATAAGGAAAAGCAACACATTAACTTCCAAATGGTGATTGAAGAAGTGACTCAAGGAAGTGAGCCAAGTTACGTGCGGTATATAGGATTTGAAAGATGTTGTAGGGGATGCACATTTCCTGGGCCTTCTTCGTTAATTTCATATAAGGCAATCAAATGATCAAAAAACAAGTTGACCTCTCTTCCTGTGTTTTTAACCTTCGTCACTGTGCTGAAGTAAGTTACTGTATTCCAACATAGGCATAAGCATGATCACAGACACTGTTCTTTCTGTCTTTAGACTGCTGGCTGAATATAAAGACAGACAGACAACTCTACAAAGGCTTCTATGCAAAGTTTCTTTATTGGGTCACCAGGCATCCTCAAATATAACTCACGGTTATGTCGAGATCCATCTCATGTCCAATTCTTTGCATAGCTGACTTCACAGTGTAAAAGAATAGTGATCTTTCATCCCATAATGAAGGAGCAAGGGGGTGAGGCACCAGCACGCTGCTGGGGTCCAGGCAAGAGTGGAGGAACCTCCCCCAACCCAACCAAGGGTCAATTTAGTGACCAATCAGGATTGCAGATGTGACCACATGACATGAACTACATTTCCCAGGATGCATTAACTACATTTAGCACGAGGCATTCCCTTAAGGGGACAGCTCCCAATTCTAACTTAACTATCTGAATTCCCATTATCTATCTATCTATTATTATATTTATTATATATTATATACTGTCTGGATCTTAGCTATCAGACATCGCTATATATCTTTATATTATATCTATGTCTAATCTCATATGTCAGTGTCTTTCTGAGGAGGGGGTGGGTTCAGATGTGGACACAATCGAGATGATGGCAGATGAGGCTGCCGGCCTAAGACTACAATGGCGGGTGGGAGGGGAGGGGTATGGTGTTTTTCCCCCGGACTAGGAAAACTATTTATATTAATCTTTTGGGGGGGGGGGGGGGGGGGGGGTGGGGGGGGGCCGGGTCAGGAGCAGGATTGTGGGAGGAAGAAATTTATAGCCAGTCTTAGCTTTGCTTCCACTTCTGTTCCTTTTCTTTAAGTTCAGCGCCCACTCCTACAGAAAAGATGGAGGAGATTTGATATAGATCTTGTATTGTTTTGTATGGTGGTAAATCAATAAGGACAGTCTCTCTTACTGTGCCAGCTGCTATTAAAGGCACAAAAGAAGGGAAAGAAGCATGGCAGCCTTGATTCCCCCAGCCTTTCTTTTTAAGGGGAGAGAAGCCAAAAATCTTAACATGAATCAGGCATTAGAAGTCAAAGAAAGGCTCCCACTCCCACCTATAAAAATCCAACCTGTCTTGAAATGGGAGGATGGTTCTAGGTTTGCTAGGAATATAGAGGTGAAGGCAGGTATTTTTTTTTTCTCTAATAGTCTTTAATGGGGAGTTGCTTACATTCAGGTTCCCTTTTGCTTTCAGATAAATGCCACCGCTGAAAATGCACCCTTCCACCAGCATTCTCTTTCTTTCTGAGAAATGGGAAATATGACCATCATAGCTTACCTTGTATTCTAATTTCAAAGAGCGATCAGATCTGAACTGTGGGTATTCATCCACAGGATGGCAGCAAAAAGCTACCCAACACTCAGGCTCTCCTTGGCACCCTCTAATGTTTGGGTAAAAGTTTGCACCTTCAATCTGGTAGCCCAAGGGACAGTTCCCTGAGCAGCTTGAAAGGAGGCTGCAGGGTGGGAGGGTGGGGGGAATGGCCCTTGAGAGTTGGGGGTCTTTTCTGTCCCCCCCAAAAAGGCAAACCTGAGGATCACATTGTGTCCTCTTGGTTTTCTTCAGGTGTGGGAGGAAGCCCTTAGCAAAGGGAAAACAACAGCTGTCCTTTCTCATTTTTTAAGCCCTGCAGCTGGGTGGATTGGGCCCTCCACAGTTACGCTCCATGACGGTATAAGTGTCTGTTTTGCATTGAGTTGGATTGAGTTGTGCCTATTAAGTTTTCTGGACTCCCTTATAGGAAAATTTGCCTCTGGCTTCTGAGATGTCGTCTTTCGATGTCCGAGCGTAGGCCTCAGCCTAAATTTCTCAGCTCCCACAATACTTGGGAGAGCCTGGAGTGAAATGGGGTTGGGAACTTCGGAGTTAAGTGGAGCTATTCTGGGAGACCCTGGACCTCTTCTTTCCTTATGGGGGCATCTTCTCTTGGACAGCACTCGGATGGGGAAGGCGTTCTGTTGGCTCGGACACTCAGAGAGGGCTGGGTAAAGGAGGCTTTTCAAGCCAACCATGCTTGCCACATCTGGTTTGGCCCAGTGGCTAGCAGAAAACAAACAGGCAACGAGATGCATTTTCTTTTCCCATCGCCCTGTTGGCCTGTCCCGTTGGGGGGTGGGGGAGGAGGGGCAGAGGATTCTGCTAGAAGGAGGAGGTGAAGTTGCCCCTCTGCTGTTCCCCCCCTCCCAAAAAAAAACCAACCCTGGCAGTTTTAAGCCTCCCTTCAGCATCCCTCTCTTAAGCTGTCCTTCCCCTCCCAGATGGGCTGAATCCTAAGTAGAGGCTAATATTTGGAATAGACTCTCCTGCTCCAGCAGGGGGTTGGACTAGATGACCTCCAAGGTCCCTTCCAACTCTGTTATCTTATGAAACTTTCTATGAATCTGGTCCCGTCCCAAAAAGGGCACCAGGTTGGAGGTGCCCCGATTGAGACACTCCACCCTCCCAACCTTTCCGAGGCCAGAGGTGGCTCTTCAGCCGAAGAAAACGTCCAATGTTCATTCTTGGGCGGGGAAGGTGGGGGGATGGGAGAAAGAGGCATTCTTCCCAGCCCTGCACATCCCCCCCACCTCCACCTCCTCTATTCCAGTGATCCCCAACCTTTCTTATGTCGCGGCCCGGTATCCCAAACCTTTTTTATGGCGCGGCCTGGTACCGGCATTAGCTGGGCACCGCCATCTTTTTGATGAAAAAGTGCTTCCGGTGACCTCACGGGGCGCACTTTTTCATCAAATGGCGGCATAAGCTTCAGTGAGCTTTCCGGGTAGAAATGGCTTTCTGCAGAAAGCTCACGGAAACGCTAACACCGCCATCTTTTTGATGAAAAAGTGCTTCGGTGAGCTTTCTTTGCGCCCAGCAAACCAGCGGCCCGTAGGACTTGTTCCACGGACTGGTACCGGTCCGCGGACGGTGGTTGGGGACCCCTCCTCTATTCCATTTGGGGAAAGGGGGCACAGAAGGAGAGAGAGGGAGAGAGGGAGGGAGAAGGAGAGGGAGAGAGAGAGGGGGAGGAGGAGAGAGGGGAGAGGGAGGGAGAGGGAGAGGGAAGGAGAGAGAGAGAGGAGAGGGAAGGAGAGAGAGGAGAGAGAGGGAGAGGGAGGAAGAGAAAGAGAGAGAGGGGAGAGGGAGGAAGAGAAGAGAGAGAGGGAGAGGGAGGAGAGAGAGAGAGAGGGAAGGAGGGAGAGGAGAGGGAGAGGAGAGGGAGAGAGAAGAGAGAGGGAGGGAGGGGAGGGGGAGAGGAGAGAGAGAGAGGGAGAGAGAGAAGGAGGGAGAGGGAGAGAAATCCGGCCCGGGTTTTCCTTTCCGCCCTTCTTTCTGTGAGCCGGCTCTGCAATTTGGAGCACGTTTCGCTCGCGCTTCGTTGTGCGCGCTCGCAGCTCGCTCGGCTGCTCCGGGTAGCCTTGCGCACGGCAGAGCCGCGGCTTCCCTCTGATCTCCGGCGAGGCGAGCCCCCCTCGCTCTCTCTTTTTCGCTCTCTCTCTTTTTTTTTCATCCTCTCCCTTGATGTCTGCCTCTCACCCGGGCGAAACGCGTCGCGCCACGCCAGCCAATCCTCGCTTTCCCGCGCGGCGATTCCTCCCGCTGCCTTCAACCTGAGCGCGGCTCGGCGCCGCCGTTCCCACCCGTAAGGGCAGCCACACTGCCCCGCGGAACCCGGGCGGGGTGGGTGGGTGGGTGAGAGAGAGACTTGAACCAGCCGCCGGCCGAGGAGCAACGGGAGGCGTGGGCGAAAGAGGCGGCGGTTCTTTGCGCCTAACGGTGCGGGCTGCCTTCCCCAGAGCCGGCTACTCAAAGTTTGCGGGGCTCGCTGGAGGAGGTCTGCGTGGCGCCTAGACACGCGCGGGTGGGGTCTCGGGGAAGGCACTTCGCGCTGGAGGGCTCCGCTCGGCGCCTTTTGGAAGGAGAAGAGGAGGAAGAAGAGGAGGAGGAGGAAGGAGGAGGAGAAGAAGAGGAACTCTTCGCGGGGATTTATTTGTCCAGTGGATTTGGCGTCTCTCCCTGGTTTTGCAAAGCGAGCGGGTCGGGTCTTTGGGGGGGAGCCGGGTTTTTGTCGTGGCAAAAAATTTGGGGAGCGCCATGGTCGCTGGGATGGGGGCGCTGCTTTGGGCTCCCCTCGGGCTGTTGCTGTCACTTCGGGCCGGAGCCGCTGACGTGAAAGCGCGGAGCTGCGGCGAGGTGCGGGAGGCGTACAAAACGAAAGGCTTCAGCCTGGTTAACATCCCCTATCAGGAAATCGCAGGTAAGGGCACCTGGGCGGGCGGCGCGGGCGGGCGGGCGCGGGGCCAGCGATCTTGGGGTGCCTTTGGCGGCGCCCACCTTCTGGGTTTGACTTTTCCCTGGATCTCCCCTTCCTCCCTTTTCCCCTCCGCGCAGCGCTTGTGGGAGCAGTTGAAGCCATGAATTGCTTCATTGTGCCATGAATCCTTTTGAAAATTTCTAAAGCCACTTTCAGGGGATGGACAAATTGGATGAGAGAATGGAGAGGCTTGGCGACAACTTTCTTTCCTTCCTTTTTTCCTTCCTTCTTTCCTTGTTTTCTAAAACTAAAACTTAGGGGAGAGGGAGTCCCTGTTGGGAAGAAAGAAAGAAGAAAAGAAGGAAGGAAAAAAGGAAGACGGAAACAAGGAAGGAAGGATTTCTTTCCTCCTTTCTTTCCTTGTTTCCTCCTTCTTCCTCCTTCTTTCCCTCCTTGTTTACTTCTTTCTTTCCTTCCTTTGCCCCCTTTTTTCTTTTCTTCTTTCCTTCTTCCCAGCAGTAAACCCCCCCCCCCCCCTTTTTAGTTGGCTTCAAAGAATTCAGCTGCTGGAATACAAGTAGTTGGTCTCTTCTACAAACTTGGATAACATTGTCCACGAGTCTAGCATTAATTCATAAGCTCCCAGGATACTATGGATAAAATTCTTCAGCTTGCAACTGGAGGAACCTTACAGGGTTTTAACTTTTTAGCTGACCACAATCAGTAACAATTGTCCTTTGCCAGTAGGGTGTGCTCTTTATCATACAGGAGTCCTTCTACTGCCTCTGTTTGGCAAAACACCTGTAAAAGATGCAATGCTTCCCACACCTGAGGGAGATTGAAAACACAGAACATTAGAAAGTAAAACAAAACAAAACTGGGGAGATAAGTTTATTGTGAGAAAGCCATGCCTTTAAATTGTGTGTTTGTATATATATATGTATATGTATGACCACTGAAATTTCCCTTTTCTTTTTGCACAATTATGGCACAGTGTGTGAGGTTTCTGGCTTGGACTTCTGTCTTTTTCATTATAAGCCAAGCTATATTCTTCCTATGTATAGGGACAAACTTTAAGCCACCTTGGCAACAAGAAACGATAAGAATTGTAGCTCCATTATGCTGTAGTAGTCCCATTATGCCTGGGAGCTGCTGTAGTGCTATCATTGTTGTCTCTCCAAGACTTGGTTGAATTAATGCATGACTAAGGGGAAAAAGTTGTATGTGTGAGTGAAAGGGTACTAGAATTAATGGTTGAAACGTGCTGTCCATAATTTTAAAAACTGAATGAAGCCACTCATTGATATACACTGAGTGTATACCAGCTTCCAATGAATCTCCTGTAGAGATGAATAGTATACTGTAAGCATGTGTTTTTTTTTTTGGAAAAAAATGGATGTATTAAATCATTTTAAAATAGAAATAAATGTATGAAATTGAAATGAGTTTTACCCTTCTACCTTGCCCTGTTCCAGTTTGGTCAATTTTATTTTTAAGTGGCTTGGCTAAAGTTGTGAACGGGAGTCCTTTCCCAGATTGAATGTGCATGAGTTTGGAGGACTAAGTTTGATATGGCATTAATTGTGCAATTCATTCATGCTTTACATAAATCAATCAATAAATAGATGCTTCAGCCCAGATGTTGCTTACTATTTACAATGGAGTTTATAATAGTTTTAGAAAAACTCTGTTCTTGAGATATAGAGTAGCTTAGGAAAGATTTTTCTTAACATACTTAATTTGTTTTCCTTCCCTTCCTTGTGGTGCTAACATTTTCCAGAGTCTTCTCTTGTTATGTTTTAAAATATATATACATTGTACCCATATTTGCTGGTGGCCCCTCATAATAAGATGTCTGCACATTTATTGAGACACACTTCCTATTATGAACAATCAAAACAATCCATGCAGTTCTCAGAAATGTTAGATTTATGTGCGGTATACTTGTTATGTCCTATTCATAACGGGAGAAAAACCTCTGGTTTGTGTATTTAGGGTTGCAGGCTAATATTGAATTGCACAACTTTTCCCAACCAATGGAAGGATTGTAGGATTTTCACAGAAACTGAGGCTGTTTCAAAATTGTTGTTTTGTGTATGAGTAGGAACATGGCAGTCATAAATTGTGAATGAGTGCTGATCTGGTTCGACTTGGCATGTGGAGCTGACTTTCAGGTCATTGGTTCAGCCTGTAGCTATATAGATTAAAGTCTGGGTTGACATAATATAAAGCTTTAGCTGGCATAAGCTGAAATGGTTGGAGAAATAATTCTTTAGCTTCTTTAAGAATAGTTTGAAAGATGCAAACCACATCCATTCAAGGTTGTTTTTTTTTATAAACTATTGGGTAATTTGTTTATTCAGTTCTTAATTGCATTGATATCCTTATAAGCTGGGTTGCAATAGAAAGAACTGTGTGGCTGAGTGTATCTTCTTGGTCCAAGTCCAACATTTTAATAGTTTATAAATGAGAAGTTAAATAGCATTGTTGGGTGATGGGGGGATGAATTCATTTTTTCCTACTCATAAAGATTCACTGTTTCTCTGGAGGTCCAAATAACACCAAAGTATTTCAGCCATCTTAGTGGAGTGGAGCTGTGTTTTTCTCTTGTCCTGCCCTTTCTAATAAATTCCACATAGATAGCCTTCTAATGCAGCGTCCCCTAAACTTTTGTGCACCAAGGACTGGTTCCATGGAGAGAGGTTTGTCCGTGGACCAGAGAGGACATGGTTTCGTGTGCTGCCTGTATCCCACAGATGGGGCTTCATTTGCTTGCGTGGCCTGGTTTCTGTTCTAATCTAATCATTTGTGCAGAAATCCAGTTGTCTCTAATGCTTATAGGTATAACAACCACAGTTCTGTAACTCCCTGTCCTGAAGTGGTGGTATTCTACCGGTTTGGCCTGGTTCTATCGAGCTGGTAGCGCCGATGAGCAACGGAGAACAAACCAGTTCTCTGCGCCACTCCACTGTTGGGCCCACCCACCTGCCCAGGCTCCCATACTCACCTTTATTCCCTGCTTTTGAAGCACAGCTGCTTTGCGCGGCACAGTAGAGTGCCGCATAGCAGCTGCTGAAGCAACAGGGAGAGTGCAGTCTTGCAGGAGGTGAGCCTCTGTGGCCTGCACAAAGTGTGCATTTGGCATGCGCTCGCACGCAAAGTGTGTGCACGCATGCAAAGCGCACCCATAAAAGCCATGCCCACCAAACCGGTGGTAAAAATCTTTGAAACCCACCACTGCTGTCCTGGCTTAGAGTTACAGCATCAGAGAATGTGGTGGTCTGGACACTTTTTAGGGAAAAAAAAACCCCAGGAGAATATTTGTATGAATTAAAAGTACGCCCTTTTTGAAAGTGGCTGGGAGAGAACTATTACAAGCAGAGCTAGTTTCATTATAAACCAAATTGGGATTCTGGAATCAAGGTGAAAAAATGACCCACAGAAAAATCACAAGAGCTTCAACTTTGCAGCAATATTAAAATTCTTGTGTTCTGTTTTCCTTCTTTCTCTCTCTCTTTCCACCCCACCATTAATTTGCTAATGTTTTTTAGCAGATATTTCTTTAGGCTGAATCTAAAAGTGTTCTTCAGTTAGGTTTTCCTGACAATAATTGTTCTTTTCCTTTAGGTCAGTGATAGACAGTGTCCTCTTAAGATTCTGCTCTTTATTTTTAATTTTATTTTCAAAAGCATTCCTGCTAAACTAGCTTCGATGCCTCTTGCCATTTTTATCCAATAAACTTCAGATCCTCTGGTTTAGAGATGACTCCTGCTACAAAGCCTGGGAAAGCTTCTGTAATTGATGTTGAAGTATTCACAAAGTAGCGGAAATAAGTGGTGGGAAGACTAATAATCAGCCTTTGGTTTAAATACCGACATTAATCAGTGTTAAATCCGATATTGCTTTTCAACTTTGTCTTAAGATTTCAACACCATCAGCTCCCCTCTGTGGTGCATTGAATATGAATATTGCTGCTAAACCACGTGGATTCTTTTCTTTTTATTAAGCTTCATTGGCTTTTGGGTTCTGTGGGTTTAACTCCAGTTGATGCAAGTGGATGGAAACATTTCAGTTTGATTATATCTATTTGAGGGAGAGGTTGGGTTGTTTTAAGGGAATATAATTAGCAGTATGGTCTTTTGTGCCTAGCGCTGAGTGCTTTGATTAGAGGACAACTAGCTTGGAAAAAGACACTTGGGCATTAAATGTTGCGATTATTATTTTGCCACCACCTGCGATAATTCTTTTGTGACCGCCCACAGCCAATCTAACCAGTTAATGAAGGTGTGATCTGTGCATCTGTTTTTGTTACTCCTTAACAAGGTTATATATAAATCAATTAATTCAGGTGTTCGTGTGCAACTTTAATGATGCTTCGGGTTTTGGAGAATCTGAAATGAATAGAATATAAACAAATAACTAGCTGTATCTTGACTTTCTTTTAATGTAGAATTTTAGGTGTGCACATGATTATATGTTAAAGTGCACAAGCTTAGACATTCAAAAAGTGTTTATAAGATGGGATACCTATTTAAAACAGATTTGTTATTCATCGGAGGAAGGAATTAAGAAGTTTACTTTTAAACCAAGTGAAAGTTATTGGAGTTTTTTTTGTGGAAAAAGACTTAAAATGGGATAATCTAGATCTTCTGTGCCCCCTTGAAATACCACATCTTAATTGTTTTCTAGAAAACCACATGGCTTATATGGACTTCCGAAATCAAACTTGATTTAAGTGAGTCTTAATTTTTATTATCTTCTCTAAAAAGTGAATGGAAGACAGACTTAAAGAAGGATAAAAACCAATTTGTGCTTTCATTTAACTGGAATCAAAACACATAGAGATGAATCATAATTATATTTCTCATAAAGATCCCCGTGTGTATATAACGTTTAAAAACTCAGTTACTCAATTCCTTTTGGGATTCCTTTTGACTTTGTATACCCAAGATTTCTCAAGATTTTTTAAATTCTAGATGATGATATAGCACAGTGCCATGTATAACAGTTTATGATTTAGTATTTGTTGTATTTTTTGCCTTCTCAGAATATTGTTTAGAAACCACAGCCATTATCTAGCAGAATGCTTACTACTATGCTGTTCTATTACACTGATGTTAAATTGTTAAGTATAACTTTTTATGCGCCAGCTAGCAAATTTTGAAACAGAACACATACATCTAAATCTGTTCAGGGATTTCTGCATGAAGAATGTGCTGTGTTGCAAATTCCTTTAGAGTCCTGGATGGCTAAGCAACATTTTCATTCTGGAGAGATTCTGCTTCATAACACAAAATTCTACAAGAGATTTTCAAATTCTCTCTCTCTCTTTCTGTCACTATCCTCTGAACTGCATATGGGTCATGCAGCAAGATAGCAATTCTAAAAATAAAAACAATCTTACAAAACAGGACACATTCAGTGTCCCAGCCAAATCAATGTTCAGACCCAAACCCTGTAGAAGAGTTGTGGCAGTTTCTGAAGTGAGCATTTCATGGTAGAATACCTTCAAATATTACTCAAATGAAGCAGTTTGCCAAGGAGAAATGCACAAATTCCTGCACAGAGCATAAGACACTAATTACAGATTATGGGTAATTGTTTGGGCACAGATGTCACAGTTAAAGATGGTGTGACCAATCATGTAAAGAAACAATCACATTTTTACACTGGCACATTGCATGTTGGATAACTTTATGACATTAAGTGAAAGAAGCATCAGACCTAATCACTCAAAGTCCATTGATATATTAGTGGGACATTCATGAAGGTTTGACACAGAAGTGATATTCAGCAGGTTCTGACCAGTTCTGGAGAACCGTTAGCAGAAATTTTGTGTAGTTCGAAAAACAGCAAATACCACCTCTGACTGCCCCCATCTTTTCTCTGCCTTCCAAGTCCCAGCTGATCGGCTGGATCTTCTTTTGTTGCCCTGCACAGGAGAATGGAGCTGGAAAGCAGGTTAGTGGGGTGGGGAGGGAATGGGATTTTGCAGTAACCTTCCCCCAGGAGTGGGAAGGGAATGGAGATTTTACAATATCCTTCCCCTGACACGCCCACTAAGCCATGCCCACCAAGCCACACCCACAGAACCGGTAGTATAAAATTTTGAATCCCACCACTGGTTTGACAACATTTAGTGGCAAAGAAACACTAACATCAGAAGGGTCCAAAAGAGGAAGGAAGGTATTTTCCCAGAACATAGAAAGTAGCTGTTCTCTGTGTTATTGGCCCATAGAAATTAGTTTCAAAACGAAATTATATTGACAATATTTGTCTTTGGTAAAGTAATATTGTTCAGCTTGCTTAAAGGTTACATGTGCAATGAATTGTAATTCTGTTGCAGAAAACAAGCACAGTCTTGAAAATGATAATTTCAAAACTAACATTTGGTTAAGGTATCTTGGAATGAAAGTTACTATAAAGTAGCAGAAACTTTTGTGAGATGTAGCGGAATAATATAAATAAAATCAGAAAGGAGAAATCAAAATCTATGGGAATTTTTGGGATGGAATGCATGCTTCTGTATCTTTAGGTAGGTCTAAAAGTCCAGACATCCAGGTCATAGTTGTCCCAAAGATACTATTTTAGTAGGCAACTGGACTTTCTTTGAAGATGTTTCGCTTCTCATCCAGGAAGCTTTATCAGCTCTTGATAGGTCTGAAGAACATCTGCATTTCAAACTTTAGACAGCCCTTTCTGTTACAATTTATTTAATTTATTGATATAAATTCTCTGCACAGCTCATAGCATGCTAAATGAGATGGAGTTGTAGGTTCACTTGGCATAAGGCAACATCCTTCTGAATAAGTACTGAATCAGATGTTCATTAGTAACCTTAATCTCTTGCTAATCTCTATAAAATATTTTATTTTCAATTTATGGATTATAATTATTGATTCCAGATGTCATTCAGCTGTGGGAAGCTACATAAGCAGCAAAGAGCTTTCCATAATTTCTAATTCTTCCAATCTATCAGTTGTTGTGGTCCGCTGGCAGCCTGCGGAGATGGCAGCAGAATCAGACAGTGGGGAAGAACATAGGCCAATCCAGGAGTCTGAGGAGGACTCAGGTCCTGTATCCTATACAGAGATGGGATCAGGGCCATCTGGGAATTATGTGCTGACTCCGGAGCCTCCAGAATCTGACAGCAGTGAGGCCGAGGAACAAGGGGAGCCTGTTCCCAGTGCACGTATGTGCAGAGCTGCCAGAAGGCAAGAGCAGCTAAGACAAAAGGGTCGACTTGAGAATAAGGCTTGGAGGCGATTGCCCCTCTCATAAGATATAAAGAAAGTGCAAAGGGACAGGAACCTTTGCAGGAAGCAACATTCACTCTGGTCGGTTTGGAACTTGAAAGCTCAGTGGTGAATTTGTGCTTTGTGTGGTTTTGAAAGACTAATTGGTACTTTAGTCGTTGGCAGCACTTCAAGAAAGATAAAGGTGTGTTCTTATCAGACTTCTTGCAAAGGACTTTGGCAGACTTCCATGGGACTATTTATAACTGGTTGAGACTCATTACTGGCTGTGAATGATGATAATTCACAGCTGTTGAACTAAAATAAAAAGGGTTTTGATTTAACGTGTGTTTGTTGGTGTCTCAGGAAGCCTTGGTCAGAACATCAGTGTCCAACATAGGATGCTTAGGATGAGCCAGACTTTTGTGTATTGACAGTGTGCACATATTTCACATGTTGTTTCTTGTCAAACAGGGAAAGTAACCTTATTCACAGCACAGTCAAGTGGAAGTTCGAGCATCTACATTTTATTGATCTTGGACGATTCATTTTAACATTGATACTAAGAGATGGATCTCAAACCATCTTTAAAAAAAGACATGAATCATTTATTTCATATATTGACAGGTTTTAGCAGCTCAGTCTGTCCAAGCAACAGGTCTATATCTTAAAAAACATTAGGCGATTTCTTAAGGCTAGTTCATTATCATTCCAGCTAAGAATATTTCTATGTACCTGTCAATAAATCATGTTCATAATAAATTATAATTGAAAACTAGGAATGCATAAATCTGAGGTTTTCCCTTAATGGAAAGCATTCTAGTGGGACCCTGTAGAACATATTTATTTTAGCTAATCTGCTCCTATTTCTTTTCTTTTCTTTTCACAGAAATGTTTTTGAAGGTTGGAGAAATCTGTTTGATATTAATAAAATTGTTTTAAAATATCATTATGTAATGGTATGAACTGATTTTGAATTGGATTCTACTTATAGTTCATTAAGAATTATAGATTATTAATCAAGTTATAATTTATAAAAGTAAATTATAATCTTAATACATGGGAAATAACCAAGATGATCATTTTTCAATATTGTAGAGATAATTCTGCAATTATAATCTTGAATTTTAGGTATAAATTGGCACTTTAGTAACACAAATTGAGGATATAATCCATGGCATGGATTATATACCCATATTTTTTTAGCCTTTCTAGATGTAAGAAATTAGGGATTAAATTTATGGGCCTCTGTAATTTTTTGCTTGTGGTATTAATTGATTCAATGTCATCTATAAGGCAGTAGTATATGTCTATAGGAAGTAAGTGTGAACGGACTGAAGAACATTTAAATTTCCGCTTGAATTAATGAATTATTAGTGTATGTGGAATTTTAGGGAATTAATAAATCTTGCTGGGATGTTTCAGTCAGATAGCAAACTCAGACAGCAAGGCCAATAGTGATAGATGCTGGGAAATATACTTAGGGAAATAAAATAACGATTGTAAGCAATTGTGGGGAAAAAGCAGGTGAAGATCTGGTTGAAACATTACCTCAGAAATGGCAACTCAACTCCAATTAAAAGATTTGGAAAAAGGAAGGAGCCTCAAAAAGATTCTGACTGCAAGTGGCACATTCTTACTACAGTTTCTTCAATCCCAGCCTAGCATTAAACACCTGTAACTTCAATCTGCATAGTTTTTGCTTTCCTGGGTTTGGTAGCTATATGGAGATTGAGAAAATGCCACATATATGTGACCAGGATCTGGTATAAATTATCAGTGAAATTTGTTTCTTAAAATTTACCGCCTTCTGTATTGGTGACCTATTATTTATTACTGCTGAGCTTTTTGGAAATTGCTTCTATTTCCTTGTGCGTCTCTCCTTTGTTGGCAGATATACTCGGGAGAATATTTCAAACTTCTCCTGTTACATATTCATTAATGGAATTTTAAACCATTGTCAAAAGTGTATTTTTGCCACTGAAGCCAATTACTACACATATAAAACTTCTTCCAATTAAGAAAAATATTGACACACATAAAACATGCAGATTTAAAGTATTCAAGTAATTTCTTAGGGGAATAGCAAAAATAATTATCTAATTATCTTAGCTGGGGGAAATTAGTAATTCAACTCAAAAACTAAAAAGAACAAACTGCAAAGTCAAAAAAAGGAAAAGGCAACATTTACCCTCACTTCTTGGGGACTGAAAGTAAGATCGGCCTTTCATTTGGAGGCTGAAATTCTTCCTGGAGGTAGAAGAGATAGTTTAAAAAGTTATATTTCTAAAAGGTCCCACTGGACAAGTCGAAAGGGTTCCTGGAAGACTGAATCCAGTTCACAAAATAAAGATAGCAAGGAAAAGGTCTAAAGACCATAGCAATGGGAAAGCACTGGGTTGTTTTTGTTTGATCTTCCTTTCATGTTACTCTTGCTGTTCCATACCTTTGCACCAGTGGTGGGATTCATTTTTTTTTTACTACCAGTAAAAAAAATTGGGCTTGGGCGTGGCTTGGTGGGCATAGCAGGGGAAGGATACTGTAAAATCCCCATTCCCACCCTACTCCAGGGGAAGGAGACTGCAAAATCCCCATTCCCTCCCCACCCCACTAACCTGCTTTCCAGCTCCGTTCTCCTGTGCAGGGAAACAAAAGAAGATCCAGCCAATCAGCTGGGACTCGGGAGGCAGAGAATAGATGGGTGTGGGGCCAGTCAGAGGTGATATTTGCCGGTTCTCCGAACTACTCAAAATTTCTGCTACCAGTTCTCCAGAACTGGTCAGAACCTGCTGAATGCCACCTCTGCTTTGCACTCTAGTCCTTTAAATGCCTCTCCTTGTTTCTATCTCTGCAATTGTTATTCACCCATTCAGGGGAAAATCAAGAGAATTTTGACCGGTCTAAACTGATGCAAAACAGAGACATTTTTCAGTGATCTGTAGAAATCTTGCTGGGGTGTGCAAGACTGATGAACGCAATGCTATGGGAATTTCTTCTGTAATTCTAAGAATCTTTCTGAATTCTTAGAATTAGAAGGGAAAACTGTAAGGGATTGTGGGAGGTTCATGTTTGCCTAACCAAAATTTGGAGGTTAAACGAAAGGAATAGATAAGTGAAGCATGTCAATGTGATGGGGCATCTGTCACCAATACCCACCTGAGCCTGCCTATCAGATCTCTTCTTGGGCTCTCCCACCTCCTCTGCCTTTGTTCTAAGCTTGGGCTGTCCATCTTCCAACCTTCTCTGCCTTTGTTCTAAGTGTGGAACATTTAAGGTCTGACAATTTCCCCAAGTGAAAGAGTTCCACCCACTCATAAATCTGTGCAGCTAAACCCTAAAATATGGATGGAACAAATGAGGGAACTCCTCTTCCCCAGGAATACACATTTATTTAAAATGGTCTGCTTCTCCCTTTTAACCATAAACTACTAGGTTCCAGATGGATATGGAGTATATGCTTCTACTACCAAGCACAACATTGGAACGTCAATGAATAAACGATTTTTATTTTAATAATGGCAATAAAATGAGGTTATAAAAAATTAGTTTATCTGCTTCAAATTACATGAGGCTAGTGATCATGAATCCATGCAAACAAAGTTATAGACCAAGAGGGGAACAGATCTGCAGCAAGGCAAAGAAGCATTAAAAGGAAGTAAAGATTCCCTCATAAGTCTCTTTATATTTTCCCTGTTATTTCACATTCTGGTATTCCAGTATTTGGGGGCTGCCACAAAGAGGAGGGGCTCAACTTATTTTCCAAAGCACCAGAAGGCAGGACAAGAAACAATGGATGGAAACTAATCAAGGAGAGAAGCAACCTGGAATAAGGAGAAACTTCCTGAGGACAATTAACCAGTGGAACAGCTTGCCTCCAGAAGTTGTCGGTGCTTCATCACTGGAGGTTTTTAAGAAAAGACATTGTCTGAAATGATATAAGGTCTCTTACTCTTGCTTCAGGGTCTCTTCTAACTCTATTCTGATTGATTATTTTCCCAGGATTTTGGGGGGGTATTTGACCAGAACTCAGTCAGAAGAATGCACTTCTTTGCAGAGTTTTAAAACATTTCAAATTCACACAAGAAAATATACTTCGGAGCATTTCGAGGCAACCCTATATCATCAACTCCTTTAGTCAAACAAATATTTTCCCTAAATGAAGATGATGTAACAAGGGCAGTCACACAATAGAGGCCATTGGGTTTGCTAACAGGTCTTAAGAAAGCAGCTTGCATCTGCATGTGCTGAAGCATCTTTTTGCTTTCAAGTCGCACCAACATAGTTGCATTCTACTCTTCTTTACTGTCTTCTTGATTTTCCAATCCCGGTCAGACTTTTGTTCCCTCAAACTGGACAGGTAATGGTTAATCTTAGAATCACGAAGCCAAGAGCCCTGAATAATGATATTTATTAGCAAGAATATTAAGAATAACCAAGTTTTTGTTCAATAAATATTTGCTGATGTCTGTTCTCAATTATTGCTGCAGGCAATTGCCTAAAAAAAATAATAAAGGAAAAAAAAATGATTACTGCACAAGAATTCCAACCCACTTAAGACAACAATATTTGTCTCCCTGCTTCTCATTTGAACAGAACACTGACTATAGCTGCAGAATACTGAAGTGTTCCCAACTATCTTAAAAGGCTGCACATGTAGCAATAAAGGAAACAAAAAGTGGAGCACATTGCAATTGATTTTACTTGCCAAAAGGGGGGGAAAAAACCGTCCTGAAATAATGATTTTCTGGGGAAGGTGGCAAGAATACATGACCTGGAAGTATTTGACTTTTTAGTTGAGTAACCCATTCTTGACCTTGAGTATTGATAAAGCTAGTACAATAAAACTGATTATCCAGATGTTTTGTCGCAGAGATGTTTATCCCACTAAGATACTCAGCAAAACATTTAATTAAAATTCCAGTTCATTCTTTACTCCAGAAAAAAGTAACTTATCTGCAGAAATGAAACTAATAGAGGGAGACTGCTTATGTCGAGCACCATATCTTAACTAGGATTGGTCTTTCTACTTTTTGATTACAGTCGAGATAGGATTATTTTTAAAGCATCCCAAGCCTGACATTTAAATCTATTTTTACAACATTATCAAAAAGGAGTTACTCTGAATCATATCAGAAGAAGTTATTCAGGAGGAGAAAAGATATTCAGTGTTTCCTAGATCAGGGGTCTCCAACCTTGGCAACTTTAAGATTTGTGGACTTCAACTCCCAGAGTTCCTCAGCCAGGCTGAGGAACTCTGGGAGTTGAAGTCCACAAGTCTTAAAGTTGCCAAGATTGGAGACCCCTGTCCTAGATTAAGTAAGATAAGTATTTGACTGGAAAGAAATCCCATAAAACTTGACACAACTTATTTCTGAATAGGTATGTATAAGTGACTAGAAATTTCCTTTGTTTTAGAAATCCAAGACAGATTTCCCTGTAATAAAATTCATGCACATAATACCCCCTTTCAAATAAGACCATGCTCAGAAGCATTCTGCATAAGCTGCTAAAATAAATAGAAAGTAGATAGCAATAATCTGCGTATCACAGGCACTTCTTTCATGAAAGCACTTTAATATCTTGGAAAGGAATAGAAGTGATTTTGCTCAGTGTCCTTACACTGACCTTATTTTCCATCCAGTTGTAAAGTGGCTATGCACTCACTATCTGTGCCACTAACTAAGTAATAGCTTCTTACCTTGGGATGTGATTGTAGGGTGTGTCAAATTTTTCAACTTTCAATTTCCAAACCTTAGGGGTGCTTAAACATTGTGACACATTTTCGGGTTTGTAAAGATAGTTTGATTACTTTCAATAGCTTATCAGCTTTGGTAGCAGAAGAATGCCAATGAAACTCTGATGTGCTAAGAAACCCCTTTTGATTGCTCAAGAAACCATTGGATGGGTCTGTGATGACATGTTCAATGTTTTTCAGGTATGCACAGTGAGTTTAATGTGCCTCAGGTGTTCTTTATCTTTTTTTTGTAAGACCTGGCTGGGTGTCACTTAAAACACTGTCTCATATTGACCGGGTTTTGATATTTGAATAATGTTACTAACAATTGCAATTGTTTGGAGCTAAAATTTCCTCTGTTCTTCCCCATACGAACGAGGTTATGATGTTTACACAAAATGTTTGCCCTAGCTATTGACATGATTAAGTGTGTCATTCAAACCCAGCCGTGTTGTAGTTTCAGGGGTAAGTTTAGCGTAACATGAGTAATGAAGCGTGATTCAGCTGTAATTGGGTGTAAGAGAACTATATCTGCCATTTCTCTTCAGGTCAAGTTGTCTTCACACATAAGTCTTCAGCACCAGCAGTGAAATACTATCAGCAATTCACTCCTTTTAAAATGGGATGTTTTGGCTGTAATTTTCATTACATTGTTGAAGACTTTCATATTGTCACCCAGCAATATGCCTCGAGAATGTTTTCAATTTTTTCACAGAAATATCTTTTTAAAAAGTAAAAAGTAAAAAAGTAAAAAGTAAAACTATGTTTTCCACAGGGAAAATTTGATTGGCGTTATTTACAAGTATGTTGAAATTTCAAACTGTCACATCTTGGCCATAACTCTGGCAATCTAGATCAAATTGAAACCGAAGTAATGAAGCTAAAATAAATAATCTTAATTTTTATTGCAGTAGCAAAATGAATGGCAGTTTGTCTTCTGATAATGCAGACAAACTGATGTTCAACTTAGTTCTATCTGAAGGGCCATTCTGAAGTTACAGTGTTATTTATCATTTGTTGTATTTAATGAGAGAAACATTTCTCACGTCTGTCTAGCTCAGTCTCTTGAAAAATGTATTTATTTTCATCTCGCCTTTATTATTTTTATTAGTAATTCAAGGTAGAGAATGTACATATTACTCCTTCCTCCTCCATTTTTTTTTCCATAACAGAATAGCAGAGTTGGAAGGGATCCTGGAGGTTTTCAACTTTTTCCTGCTGAAGCAGGAAATCCTATACCATTTCAGACAAAAGATTGTCCAGTTCTTTTTTGAAAGCCTCCAGTGAGAGCACCCACAACTCCTGAATGCAAGTCATTCCACTGATTAATTGTTCTGTCAGAAATTTCTCCTTAGTTCTAGGTTGCTTTTCTCCTTGATTGTGAGATGGATTGGTCTGAGAGAGAATGACTGGTCCAAAGTCACCCAGCTGGCTTTTACGCCTTAGGCAGGACAATCTCCTGGTTTGTATGCTGGTGCCTTAACCACAAGAGCAAATTGGCTTGTAATGAAATGTTTTTAATAGGAAGTATTAGATATGCACATAAAAGCTTTAAGTCAGCCAGAAAGGTAAAAAAAAATGTATATAGGATTTGTATTGTAAGATGCGTGCATTGTTTCTGCTTTCATAGACCATATCTATTTTAATTGTTGTATAAGTGCTAAAGCAGATTGTTTGCTTTTTTATAAAAACTGAATTTCCATCCAGTGTTTCTACCCACCACTCCAATTGTGTATTTTATACAGCTGTGCATTTTTCTTCTAAGCAAAAACAAAAAAATCCTAAGTATTGATAAGAATACAACTTTGTTCCCTGCTAAATTCTAACATATCCAAAACCTTTTACAATTACTTTCCATCTTATTTCATCTTGTATTATTCTAGAGACTTGGTGATGTTTAAAGACCAAATGGGACAAGTACTGTGCTAACAAGGCTGGGTCATTCTCTACAATAAATACATATTAATTTCATTTATATTTCCACTTGGCTTTCAATTTTGATTGTACAGTTAACTGCAAATGGCAAGTCTCGTGACAAGTAATCAGCAAGAAAAGCTTTTCTAGACAATTTGTTTCCCAAATTATCACCTGCTATTTTCTAGAATTACTCTAGAACCACTCCACTCTTGGCAAGTTTATTTTAATAAAATTTTGGTTAGGTAGAGTACAATAACCTGACATTCTGTTTTGTAGCATAAATATTCACGTAATTAAATTAGGTATTTCTGTTGAAATAACAAGCTGTGTACTACATTATACCACAAGAAGATTGGTGTTTGATTTTCTAGTGCAGCAAAGTTACACTTTAATTGAAATATTAGATTTCAGACTATTGTTACTACTTTCTTCAGCAGTTTCTTCATTTTAATAAGGTGTCCTTGCTATAGTCTTAAATCAGACTCTGGAGTTTTATTCTTCCCCTTGGCACATGAATATAATGTTGGCCTTTTCTTTAGACTAGTTAATATATGCTAGTGTACTCTGTTTCTCTCTGTGTAATTGGCTTGAAGTAATGATACTTTTGCACCATCTACTCCAATGTTGTGTCCTCCAGATATGATGAATTTCAGTCATCTCCAGAAAGTTACTGCTCTGTTAAATGGGAATTCTGGGCAATGAAGTTTATCTTGGATGGATTAGGGAACCCCAGTTCCAACAAGCAACAACAAAAACATTTATCATGCATTCTCCCACTAAGTTGCAATGCAACCATGATCAAAATTAACAATATTTAAAATGATACAAAAACAACAAAGTCCCATGATATATGCCATTAATTAATTTACAGTGAAAACAAAAATTTCATAATAAGAAATAAAAATTTCATTTCTTATTCAGAAGAAGGTTAGATCTCAGAATGATGAATGACTTTTGGATCCATATGTAAGAGTTTAAAAGGGGTAGACTTCAATAAATATGCATGTAGGCTTGAATTCATTAAATTTTTAATGTAATTTTTTTTGCTAAAAAAGGCTTTTTTTATATTACATTTTTTCCATAAACTCCCCTGCCAGAAATTCCCATTAATTTTAATTTCTTTGACCAAGTCTGAAATTTCTGAGCGACTCTTAAAGAAATCTATCCAAAGAAGCTGTATGACCTTTTAGAGAAGAATTCCCTTGTATAAGGAATCTTTCTGGTTTGATTAGGCGTATTCACTTCCTGTGTATTAATGATAAATATGCATGCATTGACAAGATGTAACAAAGAAGCAGTTTTTAATGAGAGTGTGTATAGGGATATAACCATTATTATTCTATAGCAGCGATGGCTAACCTTCTTGGGCTCCTATGCCAAAAATTGTGCGCACACTTGAACGCTCACATGCCAGCACCCAGAAGGCAATGTCCCCCATGCCCCCTACTAATGCACACAATACCCACCCACCCACCCTGCTGCCCCCTTACCTGCACTGCACCTCACAGCTGATTTTTGGCTGGTTTGAGGCCTTTTTCAGCCTCCCAGAGGCTTGAGGAAGGCTTCTGCAGGCTTTGCAGGCTGAAAACTAGCCCCGTTTCATCACTTCCGGTATTTTCAGAAAAACAGGAAGTGATGAAACAACTCAGTAGATTAACATTCTTTTAGCTATAGGTAGAATACTCTCTTTTTACAATGAAGGTAGAGGTATCTAAAAGGCATCTGAATTTCAGGGTGAAACTATCATATAGTTCCACAATCTCCATGGGAATCATGTTCTTAGTAGCTAACACATGTCTAGAGAATTAATGTCCCTCTTGATTTTATTCAACTACCATTCCTATCAGCCTTAATCTGTGTTGTCAGTGATCAGCAATGGTGGAAGATACAGACCAACACAATTTGGATTACTGCAAATTTTCCTCCCAACTATATTAAAGAGCATACTACTATATTACTTAAGAAGCCTGAAAAACCTGTATGTTGTTATGTAACAAAGGGGAGATTGTGTTGATGTTAGTGTTTATCCAAGGTAGGATTCACTGCTTGATATATAATGATCCCAAATTGTTCCATGTAATCCTGGAAGAAGTATATGGCACTGAGATGTATCTTATCAGGTGTGTTAATATCCTTTGTCCAATAACATCTGACTTAGAACTTCAATAATTTATTTTAAAACACCATTTTGTATTTCAGGATTAGTTTAAATTGTCCTTCTCACAAGGAATACAGTTCTGTGGTGTGTTTTTTAAATTTCATGGCCTGTTGTTTCTTTCTGAGAAAGTTTGGTGTAATGGTCAAGGCAGTAGACTAGAATCTAGGAGACTGGGAGTTCTAGTTCCACCTTAGGCATGAAAGCCGGCTGAATAATTTTGGGCCAATTATTTCCTCTGAGCTCAATCCATCTCACAGGGTGTTGTGAGTGGGAACAGGAGGAGGAAGGAGTGTTATGTATGTTTGTTACATTGAGTTACTTATAATTGTAACAAATGCAGAAAAAACACTCCAGCTTTGCATATACAATGAAACAACACATGAAGCAACAGATACCGGTTTCATAGCACGATACCACAGTCTCTTGAGACTGAAGGATGCCGATTCAATTCAATTCATCATATGAAACTCAGGAGAATGTCTTCTCCTCACTTTATTTGCTCTCTGGAATTGAATTCTCCCCCAAGGTCCATCTAATGTTGATTCTGCTGTCTTCAGGAGAGCCTTATGTACCTGATGTAGTGGGCTAAGATGTTGTGTGTGAGTTCAATGTTGAATGAGAGATTATAGTTCAAATGTGATGGTTTTTCCCCAGCAGGGTCATTTGTGCCCATTGTTTATATTATTTGGTGTTTAATCTTTGTAAGCCACCCAACATGCATGCACATATTCAAAGACATTGAAAAATTATATCATAAAGCCATATTTCAGCACGGTACCCACAACTCCTTGTACTTTAAAAATGAATGAAGTTTAGAAAAATAGATATTTTTAAAAATGCATTTCTACCAAATGTAGAGTTTTGGAGGCTCCCTGAATAACACTCTGCCTCCTATAATTTGCTTCCATGTTTCATTGTGTTTTTTAAAGGTTAGCAAAACAAAAACAAGTGTTTAGAAGTTGACAGTACACCCCCTCCTATTTGGCAGAGGCTCAGAGTCTCCAATTTAGAAAAGCATAAAGAGGATTTTCCCACATGTGCTTTTAATGTAAAGCTGAAGCATCTGGCCTATGGGCCATGAGTTTGACACCCCTGTATTAAGGATCCATTGCATATTCTTTGCTTTTCATATTTTGTTTTCAAAATCCACTAACAGTCTACTATCAGTTGCTAGTTCCATTTATAATAATAAGTTTAAATTGTTTTGCATCTTATTTCCTGAGCATTCTGTAGAAGCCATCCTTTCCTGGGCTGGTAGCAACTGAAAAAGCAACTGGCTGTTTACTTCTGACCGATGCTAAAACCAACATTAGTTTGAGTTCCCAGCTTATGTACTTCTTCAGTAATTATGTATATACATTTAACATGAAGGATGTGAAAATCACTCTGTGCAGAGACTGTTTTCTGCAAAGAACAGTTATTTTAACAGACATGTTTCAGATATTGTGAAATTATGAGAAAAAAACTATGCAGTTTTATTCTCAGTGTAGAATGAAATATGATTGTTCTGTGTTAAAGTAGATGGAAGTAACAGTGGGAAAGAGCCAAGGACATTTCTGGCGTCTGAGAAGGAAGCATAGGGGAAAGAGAAGGAAGAGCACTGGGAAGATTAACACAGGATGATATGTCATACTTAGAACAGCTGAAAAAGAAAGAAAAGGAATAGAAGAATAGAATAACAGAGTTGGAAGGGACCTTGGAGGTCTTCTAGTCCAACCCCCTGCCTAGGAAGGAAACCCTACACCAAATGGTTATCCAACATCTTTTTAAAAACTTCCAGTGTTGGAGCATTCACAACTTCTGGAGGCAAGTTTTTCCACTGATTGTTCTAAGTGTTAGGAAATTGTTCCAAGTTGCTTCTCTCCTTGATTAGTTTCTACCCATTGCTTCTTGTCCTGCCCTCTTGTCCTGCTTTGGAGAATAGCTTGACTCCCTCTTCTTTGTGGCAGCCCCTGAGATATTGGAACACCGCTATCATGTCTACCCTAGTCCTTCTTTTCATTAGACTAGACATACCCAGTTCCTGCAACCGTTCTTTATATGTTTTAGCCCCCAGTCCCCTAATTTGTTGCTCTTTTCTGCACTCTTTCTAGAATCTCAACATCTTTTTTACATCGTGGTGACCAACCTGAATGCAGGATTTAAGATACTCACCAGTCTTGGACCAATTGGCCCTTAAATTCATTCTGTGATCCCTCTGGATTTTATTTGAGCCAAACTATGTAACAGAATTAGGTCCAACACAAAACAGCACTTAAGGTGTTTAGGAAACCCAACAGTTTGTTCTGGATTGTTAACAAAACATTTGTGCACACTCTTTCTTAACAATAAAAGCCTGACTTGGCTGGAATTGTTGTTTTAACCAGAATAGAGAAGTATTTATTATTTCAGACAATTTTCAAGGGTATCCAACCTCATAAACAGCAATTTTGAGCAGCTAACAACATTAAAAAAGGTCAATTAAAAACAACAACCAGTCACTATGGCATACAGCACAGGACAGCAACTTCACAACCATAACAGTTATCCCTTGGGTCCCCTTAATATTCAGCCAACTCAGAGCTAGCTAGGCAAACTGACTTTTAAAGGACACTTTATCTTTCAAACAAAATTCATAATCAGAAAAATACAAAACCCCAAATACATAATTACATATTCTCAATGATGTTAACTCACTATTTGCAGCCAAATGTCACAGCATTTTTCAGACTTTCTTCCAACTCAACCCCTTAAAGAAATAAGCTGTCTAATCAAAGACGACATGGATCCAAAACTGCTTTAAAGGAATGGGGATATAATAAATTCTAACTGTAGCAACTTTCTTTGCTTGCTTGGAAATAAGTGCTTATTACACTCATGTTTTATCCCTTTCTTGTAAACGAGGATTGTACCCCCTGGTAAAATCCTCATTTACAAGAAAGGGATAAAACCTGAGTTTAATAAGCACTTATGCAACCCCTCCTCTTTATGTAAGAGTAAAACAAAATCCAAGGAAACATTCTAATTGGCACACAAAAGGAATATTTTTTTTCCATTGATCTTTCTGCTATATCATCAAAAATACCACTTTTGTTTCCTAGTTGTTTTCATTTAAGCAGGTGTGGTTGTTCTTAATTCTCACCCTGGTCAGGGGAATTGAAAATTCTTCCAGTAAAATACCGTAATATTTATTATGTGCCCGAGGCATAGGAGGCATTTGTCGTTAACATCAACAACCCAATTTTGTGCAGTACACGTACTATTGTCGTCAGTAATCTCCTTCAAGCAATATACAATAATTCTTTATTGCCTTTAAAGACATCTGAATAGTCTCATTTGGAAGAAAAGGCATCCTCAGCAATTACTGTAATCCTAAGCATAAAAAGAGGCAAATGAAGCCAAACATTTAGCCGGCTCCTCCCTGTTTGGCAAGTCTTCCTGCAGAGTCCGCTGTGTGTTGTGGTGATTCTGGCTTTCCTGAGCCAATTCTCCTGTGATATTTAGTTGGAAGATATTAATAGCACCTGAGTGTTATTTGTTTCACGCAGCCTTTAGGGAGAATGGGCTTGTAGATGCTTTGTGTGCCCAGAAGGAGGCTCCCCTGTGTTGGTTGGCCCTGAAGGCCGAACTGCATCCCCAGCTCATTTTACTCTCTTTATTGCAGAATTGATTTTCACAGCTCCTGACAGAAGCTGTTTGCAGTACGGGCAAAGGAAATGGCTCCAGCTCCAGACACAAACAGCAAATTGCTGCACTGTTTTTTTTCCAGAGCCTTACAAGGGCTGTTACCTTAAGATTTTAATAGCCTTTTAACAGGTTTCCTGTTGAGCAGCAGATGTAAAGGAGAGGGACAGCTGGGCGGTTGGATTCTCCACCTCCTTTGGAAGCAAACGGCTTGATTAAACAACGGTCCCGTTCTGGAAACGGCTGCATTTGATTTTTTTTTTTTTTTTGTAATTATTGAAGTAAAACTGTGCATAGTTCACATATTAAAGGGCACGCATGATGTTTTTATTTTTGTCTTGGTTTTGCAAAGTTTATAAATGCGACAGCTTCTGCACACTGCTGTAAAAAGTATGATCTCAAAGAAAAGAGGAGAGCAAGACAAGCAAACAGAGGTGACAGTTCTTAAAGTGAAGCTTTTCATTTGTTTATTTTTAAATGCACGTGCTGCCTTTAAGGAAGGGTGCTTATTTTCTGTGAAAGAGGCTTATATAAACATTTAGCCAAAACATTAAATCTAAAACATTAGGATAAAGTAAATATAAATCTACCTGCAAATGTTGTGGGAACTAGGTATGGCTAGTCTAGAAGATAAATTTAATAAGCAAAAACAAGAACATAAAATGCGTACCAACTGGCAGAAACTACACAGCAGTGATAGGACCCACTTAAATTCCATTCAACAACTCCAATCAAATCAAGCAAGCAATAATATATAGAGGGAGGGAGAGAGGGAGAGAGGGAGGGAGGGAGGGAGGGAGGGAGGGAGGGAGAGAGATCTCTATCTCAAATGTGGGAAGAAACATCCATCTGGTTCAGTTACAAGCTGGGAGAAAGACACTGGAAACACGGAGGCTGATTGGAAAGATGGTTTATTGATGAAGCAGAATCACATATGATTCTGGGCAGCTGACAAAATGGGGTTGAGAGTGAGTGGGTTTATACCTTACTTTTGCTTTGTATTTGAGTTTCCTGCTCCTTTGTAAGAACATGTCCTTTAATATTCTATTGGCTGTTGTCAGATTCTTAAGGGGTCATGTAGGGGTCATAGCTGGCTCTATAGGCAAAAGAGGAAATGCAAATCCTAGTTGCTTGTCTGACTAATTTGGTCAACCTCAGGCTTATTGTTTATCTGAGCTCCCAGGTTTTTATGACTTTGAAGTTTGGACTGTTCTGAGGGTGGTATAATGAAGGGGACTTTTATTCTGAAAGGGTGTTGGGCAATTCCTATTGTGGCTAATGGCTTTCGTCCTGTGTTGGATCTTGGGTGAGGGGCTGCTTTCTAATCCTACCATTCTGCCAAGGAGTTTCAAAGTATCCTGTCTTGAATGGATTTCTGCCTGCAGTATTTGCTTTGCTTATGAATAGAGCCTTCTAGATAGTTGGCTTCTTCTTTCAATAAGCTCTTTATCTCTTAAATGCTGGTATCTGCTGTGGGCTATTAAGAAAGACGGGGCTGCTTCCTGCCTCTAAAAAACATGTTTCTCCATTTCTCCCTCTGGGGAAATACAATATTCTGCCTTTTTAATATTTCCAAAAATATTTCATTGCTCTGGGGAGGGCTTCTCACATATGCAAAAGATGAGATAAATGCTTATACATATATTTTCTCAGAAGCAACCTGTATTCCATGGAGTTATTTGCTTGTAAGAAAGTGGTTGCCTCCTTTTAATAATTTACAGCTGTTTGACTTAAGTAGGAATCTTTATAACGGCAGTAAAATCTACTTGAGAAACTAAAAGAATCTAGTCCTTATCCCAGTATTTGGATATATAAAGACTTGAATTGTGGGCATTTTGCACCAGGACTAGTGAAAATAATTGTTATTTTACCCCTCTAAAAAAATCTACTGTCACTTAATATAGATTGTTGATATGTGTTCTCTATTAATATTTGAGTGACATTTCCCCCCACAAAAGTACAGGAAGAGGACTTTTGAGCAATTAATCACATTTAAAAAAAAATCTTTATGGGGGAAAAATGAGGCTTCTTTGTTACATTACTAATACTATGTATTTATGTTGTAAGTATATTGCCTTATATTAATTAGTTTGTTATATTGAATGTTAAACAGGGCAACTGGAAAATATATTTTGAATTCACAGTGTGTCTATGATCTTATAACCACCTTGCATATGCCGAATATTTTTGAACCAATTCTACAGATTCTTACTGTTAATTAAGAGACTGGAGGCTAACACATACAATGGATATTGTGGGAGCTAGGTATGCCCCTAGTTTAGAAGAGAAACACTAGGGTTGACGTGATAGCAGTCTTCCAATACTTGAGGGGTTAGGGGTTAGTTAGAAGGAGTCAACCTGCTCTCCAACACACCAGAAAACAGGACAAGAAGTAATGGACGGAAGCTTATCAAAGAGATATCCCATCTAGATTTAAGGAGAGATTGCCAGTCAATGAGGACAATTAATCAGTGGAATGGTTCACCTGTAGAAGTTTTGGGTGCTCCATCACTGGAGGTTTTTAAGAAGAGATTGGACAGCCATTTGTCTGGAATGGTATAGGGTCTCCTGCTTAAACAGGATTAGACTAGAACAGTGGTCACCAACCAGTGGGCTGGGGACTACTGGTGGTCTGCGAGAAAATTTTGGTCCACAGAGAAAGGTCACCCCCAAAGCACCCCCCCCAAAGCAAGGCTGCGCGGAAACACAAGGCTACACTGCCCACATGGCCCACAGGAACACAAGGCTTGCGTCGCTTGCATTGCAAACAACACGTAGTGAGGGAGGGGGAAAGGGTGGAGAAGGGAGCTTGCCCCACTCGCTCCATGCGCCTGGACTGGTCACCAGGTTGCTTCTTTCTGCTTCTTTCTTCTGCTTTTGGCTACACGCAAGAAAGCAGCAAAGGTCTTTCCTACTCTCCCTGAAACTCCACTAGAAATGAATCTTTGGGACCCTGCAAGGCATCCTGCTCCAAGAGGCTGCACCGGTGTGACAAGTCTCACAAAGACTCATTTCTGGCAGAGTTTGGGGGAGAGAAAGAAAGACTTCTGCTGCTTCTGCTGCTTTCTTTGCATGAAGCCAAAAGTCTCTCTCTCCCCCGAGAACGGAGCTGGAGACAGTTTCCTGCGATCCCAAATAAAGAATGATCGATCAGTAGGAAAACGGGGTGGGGAATTTTCCTGCATACTTTTTGGGGGATTTTCCCAGGGTCTCTGCTGCTTTCTGCAGAGACCCTGGGAAAACATCAGCAAGCCACCGTCAGTCAAAATTCATATTAGTGTCCGCGGGATTTAAAATGATCAGTTTGGTGGTCCCTGAGGTCCAAAAGGTTGGCAACCCCTGGACTAGGAGACCTGCAAAGATCCCTTCCAACTCTGTTCTTCTGTAGCATTTATTCTATACATGTCCCTGACTTCCAGCAGAGAATAGTCAGAGACATTGGAGGGAGATCTCTTAGGGATGATGATGGTGTTTACACTAACATCCACTGCATGACGGTATCATTTTATTTTTATTTTATTATTTTGAATTAATCAATGAAAATTTATCTGGGCACCCAGCTCACTCCCAGTGACTCCTGGCAGTTTACAAAGATAAGATTTTGCCTAATGATAAAAGTCTCCAAATCTCCCATCATGACTTGAACTTACTTTCTTATGTTTGCATAGATATGATTGGAAAAAAATGAGAAATTGAAACTACCTTTGATAATTACCTGCTTCAGAAAGGAGAATGATTGATTCAGTCTTTCTGACATTCCAGCCTGTATTTTGAGTTCATTAAGCCATATAGAAAATTTCAACAATGAAATTGGGCTATAGAGAACAATCTGTTTCCAGTATTCTTGCTAACCGGTTATCTCACCCAGGAAGCCAATTAATCTTGGAGCTATATCACAAAGGGAAACAGTTTTCCTTTTTGGTATGTTTTTTTTTTTTTTTGCTTAAACAATTTAAAATCAGCAAGTGACAACTTTACAAATTAAAAGCAGACTTCGTTTTGCTATAGTGATAGTTAGCTATTTTGTGCCATGTCCAAGCAAATAAAACCACGTTAGATAAATTAAGATCTTGTAAGGGAACAATGCTTGCTTTTTTCCTCAAGAAACACTTTTGAAATGGGATGTAAGGTGTATCTTTTTCATCTTGTCACCAGAATTAGGGGGTCTCTTTCAAAGTTATGTGAGGAAAGTAATTGAGTTGGTGACCTTGTCTTATGCTTCCAGTGATAACAAACAGAGTGGTAGCCTCTTTGCAGACTGAAACTACAGGAATGAGTGAAAAATTTGATTTTTACAGTCATGTGAAATGTCTTGATCTACTCTACTCATTGATTTCCATCTTTTTTGGAATACTGGAGTAATGTTATTGACTCAAATGCAAATATTTTAGAAAGAGTAAAACCATGTATACGTAATAGCTAAATAGCTACATATTCAGGTGTTTTTTAAAAACACCATTACTATGGAAAATGGATGATATTTTGCTGACTCTGTAAACCGCTTAGAGAGGGCTGTAAAGCACTATAAAGCGGTATATAAGTCTAAGCGCTATTGCTATTTTGAAATTGTATAAACAATTGATAAAACAAAATAATTGCACAAGAGCACTAATTAAGCTGAAGAGGATATTAACTGGATATGGTTCTTCTGTGACAGGTAAATAGCTCACTAAATATTAGATAAGTTTCATCAAAATGCATCCCCCTCTCCACATTGAAAAAGGGGGGGGGGGGGGGGGGGGGGGGGAGGGGGGGGGGGGGGGGGGGGGGGGGGGGGGGGGGGGGGGGGGGGGGGGGGGGGGGGGGGGGGGGGGGGGGGGGGGGGGGGGGGGGGGGGGGGGGGGGGGGGGGGGGGGGGGGGGGGGGGGGGGGGGGGGGGGGGGGGGGGGGGGGGGGGGGGGGGGGGGGGGGGGGTTTATAAAATAAAAATATTAAAAAATAAGTAATTTTGAGGCAATCATTCTCACTTAGCCAGTGGACCCGGTTCAGTAGCTCCAAGGATCATCTGTGAGCCAACTAGTTCGTTCCAACGATCAGCTGCTGGGCCCTCCTACCCACCTTGGCTCTATACAGACCTTTATTTCCTGCTTTTCAACCTCAGCTGCTTCACGCGACACAGCCGATTGCCGCACGTCAGCTGTTGAAGACACAGGGAAGAGTTCAGGATTGCAGGAAGTTAGTAGCAAACCCTCTGCATGTGTGTAATGCGCATGTGTGCGTGCAAAGCGCGCCCACCAAGCCACGCCCACAGAACTGGTGGTAAAAATTTTTTGAAACCCACCACTGCACTTAGCCCAATCAACGGCACCAAATCGCACGGTGAAAAGAAATGGAGATAAATCCCACTTGTGTGGGGTCTTGTGTGATGACCCGGAGTGTAACACAAACATAACAAAATCCAAAACATATATAAATGTCTTTTAATGCCTCCAACTTGGCCCCACTGTTCAATAATTCTCAGTTGGAGATAAAACTTATTCAATAATAGTCCTCAAAAGAAAGTAATACAGTCCGAACTTAATGAGCAGATAGAGGTGAAATAAAAACCAAAACAAACTACAGTGAAGGAATTTCCACAACGGACCAGGATAAGTAATTACCAACTTCAAGGAGATAACAAGGCACAGTCTGTTGGAAGGATGCCAACCAATATAAGTTCAGTCCAAAATAACACACACTTTGCTTCTGGCAATGCTGTGTTTTAACCGTCTCTCTTATATACTATTCTCCCCAGCTGCAACCAATGAGGGGGATCATGGCCACTTCCTCTCTCGTAAGCCAAGTTGTTTCCTTCTCCATTCCTCCCTGCATGTCCTAGGATGAAGAGGGGATGGGTCTGGTTCTTCCCCTGACTGCCCAGCCGGCCTCTGCCCTTCCCCAGCCTCCTCTACAACCTCCGGAGCCACACTTCCACTCCCTGTCAGCTGTTCCTCCTCTCCCTCAGTGTCCAACTCTAACAAGGGCATGACACCTTGAGCTCTTGGACAAAAAGACAGGATACAAATTAAATCAATAAATAAAGGCTATGATCAACTGATCTTTGCATTAGCTTAACCATCTGTCCAATTGTTATTTTAATCTAGTTATAATTGACCTTCCAATCCAATAAGAAAAACATCTCAAAAACTACAGAATCTATTTATTGCTCTACATGACAGGTCTTCTACCAAGGAGAATTCTATCACATAAAATGCTTGTCAAAAATCTTCAAGAAATCGACACAGTTCCACAGATACCAAAGTCCCATTGAGGGATACATACAGACATTGTAGAATGTTTCATTTATGCTTTCTTTTATTCTTGTAAGATTTGGCAATTACATGAGATGTTGGGCTTGTTTTGTTCTTTTTAAATGACAAAGTATTCCTAGAAAAGTTTGGTAACACTTGCTTCAAAGACAATGAAAAAGATGACATCAAAACCTTGTCCAGGTGAGCTCCAAAGACCTATCTGTAATATATTAACTTATTATAAAATTAGAAGTGAGGATAATCAGTTGCTTAACTATATGCATTTATTTATAACTATATTTATTTCTTGCTTGGTTAATTATCTAGTAATTCTCTCATGCAGTGAAAGGAAAGTTCCCAGTAGATAAACGTCCTCCCTTCGTTCTTTTAGGCATCTTTTTTGCAAATTTCAGGATTAAAAATCTGTTGATATAGATATGAGTAGTTCTATTGGCTGTTGTAGGGGTAATAACTAGCTCTGTAAATTGTCTAAGCTCTCAGGTTTGGTTGAAGTTTGGACTCTGATGCAATGTCCTTAGGAGATTGTGCAATGTAGGGAGCTCTGCTGCTAGTGAGTTAATCCTATTATGTCCTGGAGGATCATGTCTTAATCCCATCATCCTGGAGATGAAGGTCTTTTGTTTTGTATATAGGGTGGTCCAGTCTTTCTTAAGGGGCAAAAAATACCTGCTGGAGGCTATTAAGAAAGGTGGGGGCTGTTGTTTTCTGTCTCCAGGCGCATGCTTCTTCATTTCTCATCCAGGGAAATATAATATTCCACCTTTTTAATATTTCTCAAAAAAATATTTCATTCTTCTAGGAGAGGGGGGTCTTCCCTCACTTATGGATATCTTTCAAAGATTTAATTCATTCAATTCAAAAACTCAGAGTGCAAAATGAGACTTTTTCTGGCTTCGTAAACTACCTTTTCCTTTATAGCTCTTTAATCACAAACAGTCCTTTGTTATTGATTTAGTAATTTTGGTTTGCCTGTTTGGGTCCTGCTCCATCTATTGTGTGAGACAACATAGCCATTCTAATAAAAGTGCTAGGGAAAAGGGGACAAATTGTTTGGGGCAAAAATATAAGCCTGAGGGAGGAAATGAGATAATGAGGTAGGGGATTAGAAAACTAATACAGCAGGTAGATCATGTTGATTTGCAAAACAACATGAACTAGCATTTTAAGCCTTCTCAGAAATGTCAAAGGAACAGATTAGTTGTTTCTCCCTGTACTTGGGATAATTACTCTATTTTACTTACTTTTTGAAAAACGTTGCTTGATATATTTTTAATGATGTTAGGCTGCTTTTATGTATGTGCATGCATTAGGATTTTGTTGGCACCACATCTCCAAGTTTCCAAAAATTAGATCCCGGATGAGATTTGTTCCTAATCTATGAGACTATGTATGTACATGAATGTGGACTCAAAAATCCAGAGTATTGTTTTCAAGCAAATACTTTTCCAAAACTCTCATAATCCCCCAATTTAAAATAACCTTTGTAAGTTTTGTTTTATTTTCTCTAAGCCCTTCTGCATCAGCATGATGATGCCACATCACACATTTTTTAAAAAATTGAGATCTAAGCATCCGTTATTTAGTGCATTTTATATAAGAAGTGTGATTATCCTATATTTTCAAATGAAGCTAGTTAAAAAAAAAATACATCACCAAATTTCTCCTAGTCAAGCTAGACCACTCTCCCTTAACATAAACCAGTACTCAGTAGAGTATGAATCCTGAGAACTGAAATCTCATTATACCTGGAGACTGTTAGGTTGATATTGTCAGGTTTGCACTATATGAAATTTTGATTCTTTGTAAGTCAATGTACACAATGGGGAAATTGTTACAATATGTGATATTTAAGAAACCTATTCCTTGATGTGGACAATGGATTAGCACTCACGTTATCTTGTTTCAAATATCTACTTAGCCATCAAACCTACACACTGAGTTTAGACCAATCATTTTCTGTACTTTTTCATAGGGTACAATTAGAAATGGGGATAGAATGTTGAAACCTGACTTGAGCTTTTGAGAAGAAAGGTGAAATAGAAATAAAATTAATCATCTCATTAAATTAATTTTTGTGGTTTTTCAGAAATGACTGGGTAACTTCTCATAGCCGGTTTATTGAGCTCAATACTAGGCAATATATGCAAATAGGATAATCTACCAACCTGATGATAGGTGACATCAATTTTTATTGCAATTGGTAAGGTAAAAGTAAAGGTTCCCCTCGCACATACATGGTAGTCGTTTCTAGGGTTCTACGGAGTGTGTTCATCTCCGTTACAAAGCTAAAGAGCCAGCGCTGTCAGAAGACGTCTCTGTGGTCATGTGGCCGGCATGACTAAACGCCGAAGGCGCATGGAACACTGTTACCTTCCCACAAAAGTGGTCCCAATTTTTCTACTTGCATTCTTACATGCTTTCGAACTGCTAGGTTGGCAGAAGCTGGGACAAGTAACGGGAACTCACTCCATTACACAGCGCTAGGGATTTGAACCGCCAAACTGCCTACCTTTCTGATCGACAAGCTCAGTGTCTTAGCCTCTGAGCCACTGCATCCCTCATAGCCATCATAGAGCTGGAAATGACTAGCACATATGTGCATGGGGAACCTTTACCTTTATTGCAATTGGTAGCTTCTTTCAAACATTTCTCCGCCTGTGTGTATATGCGTATGTGTGAATGAAGGAGAAAGAGAAGGGGAAAAAGAGCACTCGGCATTCCTTTAGAAGTAATGATGGAGTTTATAAAGCAAAGGGGAATGGACAAATGAAAAGCTCTAACATCATGATCTGATTAGCCTCTATGTTTGACGAGTTTCCAAGGTCCAGAAAGCTAGTAGCTAGGAAGACTCTTTGAAAAAGCAGTGAGCCCTAAGCTATCATAGATGCCATGAAGCTAATGATTCCGTTTCAGAGGAAATGAGTTCATTATTTTTTTTAATTGAGGTGCCATTTGAGTATTTTCATGAATTACTTATCAAAATGCATAAAAGGTTCTTTGATATCTGAAACCAGAAGCTTGTTTAAGAAACCATGGCAGTAATGTAGGGGGAAATGAACTTTTTTTTTAAGGAAAAAGTTGCATTTCCTATGTTCTGCCTGAAACCCCTAAGATCCAAATGCAGTCCCATTTCCAGGTCAACTAGGGGTTGATTTTATTAGTCTACTGAAACCACTCCTAAATTAGGTAGATAGCTAATTTGGGGCAGGTGAAATAAAGCCAAATATTCATCTCTCTATATATATAAAAGCATAAAAGCACTCATGCATCATCACCAAAATCTCCAGAACCTTAAAGTTGAAAGGTTGGCACGTATGTTCCTCTTGGCTTCTAGGTGCTCACTAAGAAAAGGATTCTTCAAAATGACCATCAGAGCACTAGTATTTCGTATATTATTATTAACACGCTCTGACGCTAAGGAGTTCTACTCCCCCTCCCCACCTGAAAAGAAATCTGTTTCAAAGGCAAAACACAAACAGAGGAGAGGAGTTTCAGTTTCAGTTTTACTTTCACAGCAGCAACCAGTGTTAGTACAGAACAGTTGAGCTAAGCCATGCCCAGGCTCCTTGCTGTCTCCTTGCTTATACAGCAAATACTGTTTCACTTTCCAAACAGCTCTCAACTCTCTCGCACCGACAGGACGCTAGCCAATGAATACCGATGGATGAGGGTAGGCAGAGGCAGAATTTTTCCCCGTTATTTTCCTCCCCAAAAACTAAGCCTGACCACATAGTTTCATAAGCGAAGCACAGGTATCGAGCTAGTACTTAATAATTTGCTTTTTAAGAAGTTCTTTTTTTCCAGAAAGTTGTATTACATTGCTGGGTCAGTTCTTTCTGCCAGGTTTAGTAGCACATGTATAAATACCATATCAATAGTTATCACACCCGATACCGTTCTCACTAGCACTGCCCTATGACACCTTTTGTTGAAATACTAAAAGCATGAATAGAGTTGTGAAAACTTGATTGCCAGATGCATTCTTCTTTCTGCTCTGATAATTAAACAGCCTTTTCCATCCACACAGCCAGTGGAAATATTTTATGCACGACAGGGCGTTTGAGTTGTTTCTTTTATCTTGCAAATTAAAACCAAGTTTTTCTCTCTTTCTCTCTTTTTTTTTAATGGAATACTAAAACCGCCATGGGGCCAGAGAGAGTCTGCCACTACTATACTGTATTTGCAAGTGGCTGTAGCTCTGCCGGAATGCTAAATCATGGGAATGGTAAAGGAGATTATATTACTTGGCTCTTTGAACGTGTGAGAGACTGTAACTGTATAAGAATATCCGCTCCGTGCATGCGGTTTTGACCCTTGAATAATTACTTCCTTTTGAGTGCTTTAAAATCCAAGCAAAATTTGAACTCTCTTTTAGAATGCAGACCCTCCCAAGTCAAGTTACTGAGCCCAATCTTAGAGCTACAAATTCATTTATTTATTAAGTATTAATATTAAAATTGGTAAATGTAACTGACAGGAAAGCAAAGATCCTGCCTCAGTGTCTTTAAAAAAAGGATGCCATTAAAGAGCCATAAAAACCAAAGGAAAGGGACGGGAAGGGTAATCATCACCACCATCCTCAGTGATGGGGGATAGCAGGTTTTTCTTAGTAGGTTACCTTCTTCAGAAAAGAATCTGATTCTTTCCAGCATTCAGAAGGCAAGAAGTGCCTTGCTGCTAGGTTTCAAGGGCAGTAACTTTGGTGTAGGTAAAGTCAGTTCTTCAAGTAATTTGGTTCCAAACTATTAAATGTTTAAAAATTAAAATTGGTACTCTAAATTGCTCTTAGAAATATACTAGGCACAACGGTACAGCTGGTGCAATAAAAAACGATACACTATTACTATTACTAAAAGCAGAATTGCAAACAATTCCGATGAGGAGGGGAAAAAGATGTTTTGTAAATTGGAAAGGAATTGGAGAAGAATTGAAGACCAATATGACCATGGGATTCTATGAAATCGGAGAACAGATTTGACGAAGTGTTGCAGATAGGCCCTGAGATATTACAGGTTACTTAATGAATGTTCAAAGTTATAACAGATGCCCCAAATGACCCTGTTTCAAGGTGATGATGGCCTCAGTACCCTGGGGTCATTTGCCAACCAAGCATAGGGATGCTGTAGTACCCCTCTGCCTCTCTCCCCCAATCCCATCCTACTGGGACCCTGCAGTACTTGGGCCAGATCCCCCCACACCCTCCTCATTCATTACACTCGCCTTGGAAATGGCAACCATTTTGTCCACCTGTTTGTGGTGAAGGATAAAATGGCGGCTGTCAGGCAACTGTTTTGCTTTGCTACCTTAACAAGGTCTACATAGCATGGCAGAAGTTTCTGAATACTGCAGAAAGCTTCTGCAGCATTGTGAAAGATCTTGTTAAATCAGCAAAATGGAGCACTTTGCCCTGTGGCCATCTGATGGTGATCTGAACACCCATTTTGCAAAATGCACCCATTTTGTAGGTGGGACAAAATGGCGACCTCTTCTGGAATTGTGCCATGATGAAGCAAATCCATTCCAGGTTCCATGGAATGCCTCAGGGCTCTTCAAAAGGTAATTGAGGAGGAGGGTCTTTCCAGGTGGGAATGGGAAAAGGCTTGTGAAGATCCCGGGGCAGGAAGCATTGGGGTGGGTGGCAGAGGCTTTGGGAGACCAGAGCAGGTGGTCTTGGCATGCATTAAGTCTCCAAAAGCCTCCATCACCTCTGAGGCATCATGTGGTCTATTTAATGACTCATGTTTTCATTTAACGATTCATTAGGTGGAGCAGGGATGGTAGATCATTAAGTTAGGTTTGTAATGGATAGCCTTCATTATGGTTGTAACAGAAAAACATCAGAGTAGGAAAGGATCTTGGGGGGTCTTCTAGTCCAACTACCTGCACAAGTAGGGGACCATATACCATTCTGGACAAATGACTGTCCAAACTCTTCTTAAAAAGCTCTAGTGATGGAGCATGCACAACTACTGGAAGCAAACTGTTCCATTGCCTAATTGTTCTCACTCAGGAAATTTCTCCTTTGTTCTAGGTAGGTTCTGTCCTTAATTCGTCTCTATCCATTGCTTCTTGTCTTGCCTTCTGGTGCTTTGAAAAATAGGTTGACCCCTCTTCTTTGTGGCAGCACTTAAATATTGGATCACTGCTATGATGTCACCCCTAAGTCCTTCTTTTCACTAGACTAGACAAACCCAATTCCTGCAACCGTCCTTCGTATGTTTTAGCCTTTTTTAGTATGTAGGAGTTGAGGAGGCACAGTGGTTAGAATGCAGTATTGCAGGCTAATTCTGCTGACTGCCGGCTGCCAGCAATTCGGCAGCTCGATTCTCACCGGCTCAAAGTTGACTCAGCCTTCCATTCTTCCAAGGTCAGTAAAATGAGGACCCAGATTGTTGGGGGCAATATGCTGACTCTATAAATCGGTTAGAGAGGGCTGTAAAGCACTGTCTAAGTCTAAGTGCTATTGCTATAGTAAACAAAAACAGTGTTAATACATGTTTAAATTCGTTAATATGATTTGTTAACCTCTCTAGGAATTCCTGTGGTGCTGAATATTTCAGTATAAATATGTAAAAAAACACACATACATTTAAAATACCCTATAACTTTATTGAAAGTTTTATGCAGCAAGATCCTTTACCTGTCTTTTGGTAATTAATATGTCTGTTACATAGTAACACAGTTTGCCAAGAATCCTGAGACAGTTAAAAATTGGCGCTCATTCACTCTCTCTCCTGTTTCTGAGTGTATGAACAATTTCCATTTGTCAGCGTCAGCCTGTGTGAAAAGTACTTGACTGGAGTGATTAATTTTATGATTCAGCAAATGATCTGTTGAAAACATTGCAGAAACACTTTTTAAACAGAGTGATCAAAACAGAAACCTTGGTTCCCAGATTAAGGTTACAGTGGAAACTACCTTGATAAATTTGGCCAAGACAATTACTGTAAAAAATTGGAAGGCTTTAATTTCTGTAATAAATTAATGCTGTAAGGCTTTTTACTCATAAACTGAGAATCAGACGGCCATTTAATCCTGTATCTTCCTAAGCACTGGTGCAGAGCTAAAAGATGGAGGAAGTAAAGATCAGACTCACATGAGTTCCAGACATTAATGTGAAAGATGCTTTTCTGCTCATGTTCAAGTAGTTGTGTTGTGGTACTCTCCCAAGTACTATGGAAAATGTTTCCAATGAATGCATTATCTCTGAACAGCCATTTGCCCACACAATTTATACCTCTTCTTACACCTTCAAAAATTTTCCTAAAAGTAACAGTGGAAAAATTTATGACACAAATGTTCCACTTGTATTGGCATCCTTATGTTGAGTATTATCTCAAAATAAATGTGGAGGATAATTTTCCCTGTTCATGATGATTCCAGCTTTTATTTTTTCCTACCATTATTAGGTCCTTTGGTCATCACCACCCCTGGTCGATGGGTATCCCTATATTTATGCTGTGCTATCTTGAGCTTTCTGCGGTTAAATTTTCCTTCCAGGGTTGCTTAATACTAGAGACTTGGGATTTCAGGATTTCTCAGACTACTTACATGCTAGGGGTTGTGGTAAAAGGTTTGGACTTGGACTCATGCCATGATGATGCAATAGCACTATTGAAGGCTAACTGTGCCCACTGCCAGGAGTTTGATCTTGACTGGTTCAAGGTTGACTCAGTCTTCCATCCTTCCAAGGTCAGTAAAATGTGGACAGAGATTGTTGAGGATCGAGATTGTAAACCACTTAGAGAGTGCTGTAAAGCACTGTGGAGCAGAGGTGGCATTCAGCAGGTTCTGACCAGTTCTGGAGAACCGATAGCGGAAATTTTGAACAGTTCAGAGAACGGCAAATACCACCTCTGACTGGAGATTTTACAGTCTCCTTCCCCTGCCACACCTACAAAGCCATGCCCACAGAAGCGACAGTAAAAAAAATTGAATCCCACCACTGCTGTGGAGTGGTATATACACATAAATCTAAGTACTACTGCTGTTGCTATTGCTACATGCTCTCCAGGGTTTCCATTCTATGATTCTTTGATTTTATATTTTATAAGTCTATCCTCTTCGTTTTGGTACTCTACAAATCCTTAAATTTCTCAGTCAGCACATACATCTGAAGGGAAATGCTGTTTTACAATTTCATTTAAGGTGTTTGTACTGTTCAGTGTCTGGTCTTTTGAAAGGCTATAACCACCATGGTACTCCTGATCCTAAGCCATTTGCTTTAAACATTGATTAGTTGTGATGGTTTCAGTAATTAACTAAAACTCACCTTCCTTGCTTTTATACACACACACACACACACACACCACACATACACACACGTGTGTGTGTATGTGTGTATGTGTGTGCATGTGTGCTGTATTTAGAGAGGAGATGCACTGGCTGTTTTTAGTTTCCATTAATCAAATATAACTTCTTAAATGAAGGACTCTAGCAAGGGGCAGAGCTGATGCCAAGGATGAAGGACATTGGGGTTTCAAAAGAGAAAAGACATATCATTTATCTCTTGTTCCTTGCACTACCGGAATTTCAGATTGCTAAATTCCCAAGGAGAAAAAAGCCACAGAGCTGTTGGAATGTTTAAATTTTTATATGCACCCATGGCTGTTCACCTTAATGTCAAATTTTGATTTATTTTCTGGTTTTCTCCAAAGCTACTCTATTTAAAATAATACAATTTCACGGCGGTATAATATTTTCAATATTTCAGGCACTGTTACTAGAAATAAATGAAGTAATTGCCTGCTTTTAGAATGTATCTATTTAAGGGCTGAGAAATACAAAAGAACTTGTACCCATGACTGCAGTGCATTGGTAAGGAGTTTTCCTCGTCTAAGTTCTAGGAAATCTCAGAATGTATGTGTATTTCTCTAATATACTTATCAAGATGAAGCACATACCTTTTCAAAAGCAAGTTCCACTCAATTGTCAAGAACTGTTTTCATGCCTCAGGAAATGACAAGTCAGTCCTCCATAAACTGTTGCCATCTAGATTTCTCTAGCTTCAACTATGATAATCCCTAGTAAATGTGACCTTTGAAACCCAACTCATCTCGAATGTGTTATGACATATCTGGCTCCCCCCCCCCCCGCCCAGAAATCTAATGACAGCATTGATAGATTGATTACGTGCCATCAAAAAACTGTTTTCAGCTTGAAGCAAACACATAGTTAGATTTTGTCCATAATTACTTATTTCTAACCTGGTCTTTCAACAGTGTACCTGTACCTATTCATAATATATATTCATATAAGTTCATGCCATGTTCTGGTTTCCCCACTTTCCCCTTCTCTTTCACCTTTCTTAGCATCAGAGCATTTTCCTGAGAGCTGAATCTTCACATAATGCATCTGAAGTAGGATAATTTGAGCCTGGGTTATTTGTGCTTTGATGGAGAACTCTGGATTGTTCCATAAACTGTTTGTTTTTCTTTTTTTGACTGCCCATGGTATTCTCATGAGTCTTTTTCAACAAATGGCAGCATTAGTGGAATGCTAATTGGCCACCTCCATGAAAGCACTTGCAATTTATTAGCAAATTACCTTTTCAGATAATTAATATGGTGCTATTACTTTTAGAGAGGGCACAAACCATCATAAAAAGTGAGAGGGTCGTTCAACGCAACCTAAATTTGTTTGCCATAGACCGTATTGTATGGTGTGAATTACACTTCGTTTTGATATAGTCTAATTACACTATTCTTACATTGGGTCTGTGCAGCCCTAAGCAAACTGCTTTGAGCTTGAACTTTACGCCAAAAATAGACTGAACAATCATCTTTAGTTTACAGAGAATTCACCATGTATTTTTTTCTTCTTAAGGGCCTCTTGTTTTGCTAGGCAAGGGGTTAAAGTTTACAGATAGGACAGGCATGACATGACTACTGACTTGTATGGTTTGAAGGTGGGGTTGGATAGCAATAGCACTTAGACTTAATACCACTTCACAGTGCTTTACAGTCCTCTCTAAGCGGTTTACAGAGTCAGCATATTGTCCCCAACAATCCAGGTCCTCATTTTACCAACCTCAGAAGGATGGAAGACTAACTCAACCTTGAGCCTGGTGAGATTCGAACTGCCAAATTGCAGGCAGCAGGCAATCAGCAGAAGTAGCCTGCAGTACTGCACGCTAACCACTGCGCCACCTCAAATAAATTTATGGAAGAAAGACCAGCCAACAAATTCAATCTTTAAGAATCAATGTTACTTCCAAGTTGCACCAGAGACCTCAAAATACCAGCTGCAGAGGAGCAATAGCAGGGGGAGGTCATATCTCCACATTTGCTGCTTGTGAGACACCTGGCTGTTCCTATGGGAAGCAGATGTTGAATTAAGGTGACCCTTGGCAATGGGCACATATGAGACATCCCCTATTTGGTATGGCAAGGCATTTTTCCACACTAGGCTGGCATTGAAGGTCAATAAGCAATAAGTGTTCAGTAAGCAAGAGAGAGCTGATTTCCTATCTGAGTAGAGAAATGAGAGGGAGAGGAAATAGCTATCTGAAAAGCTAAGAAGACATTTCTGGGTAGAGATTAAGTTATCTTTCATTTTGCTGGATCATTTAGCTCAGGTCTATTTTAGGTAGTGATGTGAAGAGGTAAAGCAAAGTGACTAGATTACGGATAAGGAGATGTGGTATTTTTACTTTTTGTGCACAGAATCAATCTGATAAGATTTCAGTTTTCTATTTCTCATTCTTCTAAATCATTCCTGCACGAACAGGCCCTTTGATCCTTAAGCCTGTAATATAAGCCAAATGCTTGTATATCTACCTTTCCATCCTTTCATAATTTTACATTTTCTGCTGCAACATCCTACAATCGTATATTCTATTAAGAGTTTTCATATCTATTTTCTCACAGACAGACGTAAACAATGAGTTTTAGACGGTGTGTCTCTGAACAGACCAAATGAAAGACTGGTGTTTGTCTCTGAAAGTCCCGTTGGCCCCAAGTGTATTCCAAGTGCCGTACAGGTAGTCCTCAACTTACAACAGTTCATTTAATGACCGTTCAAAATTTCAATGGCACTGAAAAAGATGACTTATGGTCGTTTTTCGCACTTGTAACCCATGGTCACATGATCAAAATTCAAATGCTTGGCACCTGGTTCATAGTTATGACAGTTGCAGTGTCCTGGGGTCATGTGATCAGCTTTTGTGACCTTCTGACAAGCAAAGTCCACGAGGAAGCCAGATTTTCTTTTTTTTTTAAAAAAACAAGTTTTATTGATTTTCAAAACACACAAGTCATCATTATCCATTACATGTTTAAACCTTTTTCCATTATAAATTTAACAAGTCAGATAAACTATAATTCTGTTTTAAACCATTTCCATATAAACATACCAAAAACCTCTTATCCAATTTCCCTTTATTTCTCTTTAGTCTTATTCAATTTTATTATTATTATTTCATCTACTTCTTTCTGACTTAGTTACCATTATTCTCATTCTATATTTCTACAAGGTTTTATTAATTTCCCCCCCCCAAAAAAACAACATAATCACACAACACACAAAACATAAAAAAGATCTTTTTGGAAAGTAACTTGGACCCAGGTATCTCTCTTTTCATGGACTTCAATTATATTCAGGCTCATCTTACATATCATTACTTATTTTATTTACCATTCTAAATCTTCTATATTAACTTCTCCACATATTTCACTCTTCTTAATTCTATCTTAATTAATCATCCTAATTTGAGTCATTATATTTATATCTTTTGTCCATTTTCTATTATACCTTTGTCTCATTCCTTTTAAAAAGAAAGAAATTTCTCCTGAAATCACTAATCAGAGTATGATGCCTTTCTATCTCCCCACTAAATTAATCAAATTAATCTTTAAAATACCCAATCTGATTTTGCTTGGTACATTCTAACTGAATAATACATCTAAAACAATTAAATACATAGTTAAGCAATAGATTTAAATATTAAAAACAAAATACTATAATGAAAGTTTTATAATAACATCAATACCATAATCTTAATAAACTCTTTAATTAAAGTTTAATATTCTAAATCTCCCCTCATATTATATTTTCAAACCAATCATTATTAACATTCCAACATTTTAATCTCTTATCAACTCTCAAGCCATTTAAATTTTCTATTTCTGATACAATACTACAATATCATCTTATGTACCTTGCAAAATCTCTTTGAAGAAATTATACTTATCCTTTATCCCTAAAAAAATTTCTTTTTTCTCATTTAATTTCAAAACTTTGTAGCTTTTCTCCACCTTTTCCCTTTCTTTCTTCCCCCAACAAACCTTTCTAGCCCCCTTCTTCTAGCCTCTGCCTTACTGGCTTCCCTTCTCTGTCGCATTCCTCTTCCCTTTTGTTTACCATCCTTATATTGATTTTGCACCTTGTTTTTCCCTTTTTAAATGTTTTTTTAAATCTTAAGTCCTTTATTTCTCTTCTTTTTCCTCTTCCTTCCCTCTTGGTCGAGTTCTGAGATTTATTAAAGATGGCTTCCTCTCTTTGTTCTTCTTCTGCTGTCTTCATCTGTTGCAATGTTTGTTGATAATTAATAAGCGCCATTTCTAAAAAAAAGGAAGGCTTCTTTCAAACCAGCTTTACCATTTTGTTTTGCTTGCTCATAATCTTTTCTCAGTTCCTCGATAGAAGAAGCCATTATAAATCTTTTCTTTTCTTTTCTCTTACAACAGCCAGAATATTCCAAAGGAAAAATAAGACAATCCCAAAGTTCTCAATCAGTCCAAACCAAGACAGAGTTCCCACTCTCTCCTCCTGGGGTAGTATCAATTAGAGAAAAGAAAGTCCAAATCTGTTTCTTAAAGTCTTATTGCAATATATTTTAGTCTTTCAATCCTTAAGGCATCTCCTCCAACAAGGTCTTAGCATACAAATATTTTTTTAAGTCCTCTTTTTCCCACTCACCGCTTAGAGCCAGTTTTCACCTAAAAATAGGTTTCTTAATGTTCACTTTTTATTCCGTAAAAAAGAGGGTAAGCTATCCTTTCAGCACCATTAAACTGCCGCTTTTTTCCTCTTCTCGAAGGTATCATTCAGAAAGTCATACTTTTCAGGAATTTTGTTAAATATGTCTTAGAGTCCTAGGAACCAAGAAAAACTTTCTCCTCTCAAGCACTTTCTCCACTTCCTCCTGCGCATTCTTACCCGGCTGCCAGCTTCTTTGTGGCGGCCATTACGGACCGCCGCTGCACCGTCCTGGGAAAAGGGGGTTCTGCCGACCGGGAAGGGGGTCTGCAACACCCCCAAACCCTTCTCCGGATCCCCTACCTTCAGCTGCCCCTGCAGGCAGCCTAGCTCCGTACCCGCCTGGGTCGGAGCCCCAAAACGGCTAGCGCGGCAGGGATCGTGCAGCTTCGCAAATCCCTGCCGCTCGCGAAGCCGACAAACCGGAAACCTCGAGGAAGCCAGATTTTCTTAACAACCGTGTTAACAATTGCAGTGATTCACTTAACAACAGTGGCCAGGAAAGTCATAGAATGGGGGCAAAGCTCACTTAGCAAATGTTCTACTTAGCAACATAAATTTTGGGCTCAATTGGGGGACTATCTGTAACTGCAGTGGGATTTTTATACAAGTTTAACAATCAGGTTCTCCAGGGTTCATCAGTTAAGAACTGAGTATTGATCCGGGTTTCACAGTGATTCTGAAGTGGGGATCGTCTTGCAGTATTTGTGCTCTATGTAACATTCGAACTCGGGGGAATTGGTTAATGACTGGAGGTTGCCTGTGGGAAGTGTCAGTTAAATGGTTGCTGCAGTTGGCACTGTCTTTATTTTGATAGTTCCGTTTCGTCTGCTTGCTGTTTGTGGCCTGGTTCAGTGCCTGACTGGGCGGTAGATTCTATCTGGCTTCATTAATGGGTTGATGGCCCATTTATGTGTTATCCATAAGGGTTTTTGTTTCCTTTTTTTTGTTTTGTAAAACAAGGCCATAATAAGTTAACCTGGGTCTCACAGGTTCTTTCATGAGTACATTTGGTAACGTGAGAGGTAGTTCATTATAGCCTATGGGAGAAAATGCTTTTAATGGAAACCCATCTAATTTGTACTTCCCACACCGATACACGAATGAAAATTTAATTATCCTTCAGAATTTGTACTCTTTGGAATTATGTAATTCAGTTATCTGATTTCCCCTCATGCCTTGCATAAACTTATGTATACTAGAGGCAAAAGCAGAAGAAATATGTGCGCTAAAGGAAATATACATAATTGACTACTGTTGGGCTAACTGTGTTTAGTGATAGGAAACTGGAATGGACAGATTTCATCTGTTTCTAATATGAACTTGTTTCGCTCGATAGAGTAGTTGGAAGCAACCATGTATGTTCATTTCATTTTCATTTAAAAACATTATTTCAAAAAAGTACAGATTTTACAGAGGAAATATTGAGACAACTAAACTGCCAGGCTAGAAGGAGATTGTGAACAGTATAAGTTATCTGTGCATTACATGATTAACTCATTTTTAATGACTGCACAATTCTTTCCTTAGGAATCCTAGATCTAAATTGGGAATGTGGGGGTTTTAAAGAGAATTTTGAGCAAATGAAGAGAGTTTCAATTTAAGAATGCCTTTGGGAAATATCAACGTTAAGTCTTATTTAAAAATTACCTAAATCTGCCCTTATACTTTCAAGAATTCTCTTCATTGATTGTTGCCTTTACTGAGGTAAAGGGTACAATACTGAGGTAATGATATAACCTCAAATAGGAAAAAAAAAGATGGAAGTAGGTCTTATAGTTACAAATTCCTCTATGGACAATGTTTGTAGCAGTCACAGCACATTACAATGTGCTCATATCTGGAAATCTCCCAAGCATGTTTCCTGATTCATGGTGATGTCAGTGAAGCACTATAGTGGGAATAAATGTGCTGCAAGAATGCTCAGAAGCAACCTTCCAGGGTTCTTGAGGCTTTCTCAAAGAACAGACAAGGTTTTTTATACTCACTTCCCGATGGTTCTCTGATTTTAATCAGCATCTAACTTGAAAATATAGCCCATTTTTCCCTGCCTCGTACATCATACAGAATAAAATGTGTCCTTCTACAGAATAAAATGTGTCTCTTAGTCAGAATAAAATTGTTGAACGTACCACTAAAAAAGAAGTTGGTAAGGTAGAGGAGACAGAATGTACTGGGCTGGTTTGGACAAAAATACTTCAGGGAAGGGGTGGGATTCTACCGGTTCGCACCTATTCGCTAGAACCGATTGTTAACATTCTAAGCAGTTCGGAGAACCGATTATTAAAAGAAATTACTGGCCTAATCCTGTAAGGAAGGCAGGAAGGAAACATTCTGGTGTTGCTTACAGAAACTGCCTCTCCATTAACCCTTATTACATTCTTGGCAGGACTAGACTTCCTGTCTCAGGAACTTCTCTGGAGTTTTTTTCCCCTTCCTTTGCTGGTACTTTGCTCGTGTGGAGTGACTATTCAAAGTTACAATGGCACTGAAAAAAGTGACATGACCATTTTTCACACTTACGACTATTGCAGCATTCTCCACGGTCCCGAGAGGCCAGGCGAGGAGATGTGTGCCTCAATGTGAGTGGTGTTGAGTTGGCCACACCCAGCCAGTCACATGACCAAGCCATGCCCACCAACTAAGCCACGGCCACAGAACCGGTTGTTAAAAAAATTGAATCCCACCCCTGCTTCAGTGTTCTTCAATTGTCTTTTGCAGGAACTCGGATTTCATAGAAAGAAATTGGGGTAGGAATAACGAATGATGGGTGGCAGGTGAAAAACCCTTTTATATTACCATAGGCCGTTTCCTTGAACCATGCTGCCAAAGAGAATAAAGTCATTTGCAAATGTTATTTGGCATCTTGAGAACACTCTTAATCAGAACACGATTCTTCTTCCAAATACATATTCAAAGCACCATTTGGGAGACAAATGCCATAGATGAATCGTTGTTGTAACATTTGCATGATGCGACATTGTATTATGTTAAGATGTACTCTGAAGCCCTGACACTCGGAGTATGCCAAGGCTGAAAGGGACTTGACAGGAAACGGAGGAGTAAGCGATCTTGAAGCCACCTGTTCAGGCATCCTGATTAGCTTATTTTGTAACCTCCTTCCCCTTTCATATCCACACATGTTCTCTTTTTTCTTTCTATTAACACTTAATAGTCAAAAGGCTGTAAAATAGCACTGATGAGAACTACAGCAGCCAAGGAGAGCAAACTCTGATTATAGAGTTCAAGCAACATTCAGCTTCTCCTGTCGTGAAAGAAGGGGGGAAACGAGATTATGAAAGCTATGAAATTTGATCCTGTTGAATGGAGGTAGATTTTGAGGTCAGATTCGAGTGTCTTGGGCGAGCCATTGAAGCCTACAATGACCAATATGAGATAGAGATGGAGCATATCATGTGTATTTGGTAGCAATGCATGGACTCCAGTCTATATTTACAAGTGTGTGGTATTTTGTGAGGGAGTAATTGAGCAATGGAAATGTTGAGCTCAATTGTGGCAAGTATGTTCTGGTTTTGGTAAATGCTGGTGAAATAGTAATTTTTTTTTTTTTTGCAAATATGAAGCTTTAAATATATTGCAGAAAGCTTTAAATTATTGCAAATATGAAGTTTTCAGTATATTGATGATGTTAACCTTTGTCTTTATATAGCCTGGAAATTTCAGGATAGACAACACTGATAATTAAAATAAATAATATTAAAATAAATAATGTTAAAGTACCAGTACAAAATCTATGTAAACTGTATGTATGAGTGAATATGTGTATGTGTTTATGTATATATCAACCACAATTGAGCTCAACATTTCCATTGCTAAGCAAAGTAGTTGTTAAGTGAGCCACACCCCATTTTATGACCTTTTTGCCATGGTTGTTAAGTGAATCACTACAATGAAGTGACTCATGCGTTGTTAAATGAAGCTGCCTTCCCCCATTGACTTTGCTTGTCAGAAGCTCCCTAGGAAGCTTTCAGATAACAGTCTCAGGACCCCATGGTGCAGCAACCATCATAAATACAGATAGTCCTCAACTTACAACAGTTCATTTAGTGACCATTTGAAGTTACAACCTCACTGGAAGAAAAAAAGCACCTTTGGGACAACCATGACCTGGATGACTGAGAATCTCCATAGATACTCACTGAAAAGTGACTTATGACCGCTTTTCACACTTACAACTGTTGTAGCATCCCCATGCTCACGTGATTGACATTCGGATACTTGACAAGCTGACTCACATTTATGACGGTTGCAGTGTCCCAGAGTCATGGAATCGCCTTTTGCTACCTTCTGACAAGCAAAGTCAATGAGGAAACAATTCACTTAACAAACCGTGTTACTAATTTAACAGCTGCAGTGATTCACTTAACCAAGGTGGCAAGAAAAGTTGTAAAATGGAGCAAAACTCACTTAACAAATTTCTCATTTAACAACAGAAATGTTGGGGTCGTAAGTTGTGGTTGTAAGTTGAGGCCTTCCTGTACATGCTGTTTGCCAAGTGCTCAAATTTTGATCATGTGACTATGGGGATGCTGCAATGATCTTGTGACAACTGTTGCAAGTCACTTTTTTCTATGAGTCCTACCCAGAGGTGGTATTCACCAGGTTCTGACCAGTTCTGGAGAACCGGTAGCGGAAATTTTGAGTAGTTCAGAGAACCAGCAAATACCACCTCTGACTGGAGATTGTACAGTATCCTTTCCCTGCCACGCCCACCAAGCCACGCCCACAGAACCGGTAATAAAAAAAAATGAATCCCACCACTGGTTCTACCTCTCCTTTTGCTAACTTTTTCATCTTAGTCCTTCTGCTTCCTTGCTTCTTCAGCACTATGTCTGTTCTCAAAGTCAAGTTGTGGAAGAAAATAAATGTGTAGCTCAGTCTTGGGTTTCCAGATGTTTTGGGATTATAGTTCTCAGCATCCCTGATCTTTAGACATTTTGGCTGGTGTTTTATTGTAGTTAATGAAATGCATAATTATTAAACCAAAATCTCCAATCATTGTAAATTAACTATGATGCTAAACATGCTGTAAAAATAGATACCAGTTTGAAATTATATTTCTTTAACAGTTGCCTTATGGATTTTTTTCCCCTCTACAAACTAGATCAGATCCCAGAGTGATGTCTTGATATTTTGGCATGTCAACTCATTATCACATTGTTATTTATTAAAGCTACAACAGATTTGCTTTTTATTCTGAAACTGTCTTAATTCAGTGTAAACTATGTGTTCATCTCAATAATCAAAAACTACTTCATTTTTTCTGTATTAATCTTAAACCTATTGAAAGCCTGCCACAAAGGAATAGCATGGGGTTGCTAATACCCTGTTTCTCCAACAATACGGCCTCCCCCAATAGGAAGTCCCAGCATGTTTTATAGGCATGAAATGAAATTAAGCCCCTCCCCCCCAAATTAAGGCCTATATTAAAACATGCGAAATGGGGGGGAAATGGCAGGGGGGCTTGCTGTTAGGAAGTACTTTTATTGCACACCCGGATATGGTGCTGCCTGCGTTGACCCTGATACAAAGTGCCCCACCAATGCCGAGGTCAACATCCAAGCCGTTGCTGCCCACCCTAAGATGCAAGTGGGGGGGGGAATTAAGTCACCCCCGAAAAGACAGCCTAGCCATTTTTTCGGGGCTCAAAAAAAAAAAAAAAAGACCCGGCCTTATTATATGAGAAACACGGTACATGGTATTCTGTTCAAGTGAAAGATAGATTGGAGTTAGGTATGTGAAAGAAATCTTTCCTTTGTATCTATGGAAAAATATCTGCAAAGTCTTCCAGTCTCGGCTTGAGTGCAGCACAGATGGAAATTTTAAACAGTCTACCATACATTCATCATCTACACAATAAAGCCCTTGACCTCATTTTGAGAAATAACTTTATAGAATATATTTCCCCAAAAGTTATATACAAAAATGAGCACACCAAAAAGATTTGAAATAGGGAGTTTCTGTTTTAAAAATCTGAATCTTGGAAACATGGAGTAAATTTTGACTTTAAATTTTATGGGAGTAAATAATTTAGATGATTTTGAAACTCAGATTGATTCATGGGCAGCAGCTTCTTGTACTTACGATTGCATCACCTATTGCACAGTGCATCTTAAAAACCATTGAAAGTTTTGTTGCTTTTAGGTAGCAAGCAGCTCTTACCCTACTTTTGTGAATAAGGCAGTCAGTTAGCCATTGTACAAAACATTGGCTTGATCTATCAGATTGGTTGGACTGTGGATCATCTGTATATTGGAAGCAAAATGAGGCCCTTCCTTTTATTTGCACAACAACATTGAGCTAAGACAAACCATTGTGGTGGTCTCTCATGAAAAGAAGACGCAACGCAAGGTTGTTCCGGGATGAGAGCCCAGAGCAAACTCCGACACCCTCTTTTATTAGAAGCAATCTTTGTTAACGTAGCAATTTTTGTTAGCGTCCTATCACAAGCGCATTACATCACACAAAATGCACTAATTATTCGTATAAGCATACAAGGCTGCAAGGTTTAAGTTTGCTACAATTCTGGGTAAGAAATGGCAACAGTTTGTCCTTGTTCCTTGTTTCGTGTTGCAGTCAACCACCAGAAGGCTCCGTTGTCCTAGCACGTACACAAAGAACAAAGAATAATTCCCACAAACCATGACTGTGATAAAATCGTCCAATGTTTTTAATTTTATATAAACAGTAATTTGTGGTGTTGTGCAAAAAGTTTCCCAATAACTACTACATTAAATTAGTCCCATATTTAAGGTAGAGTTGCTTACAAATATTCCTTAATTTTTGAAAGTATCTCCCCTGTAGCCCTGAAAAATGTATCTGAAGAAATCATAGAATTTTTGGGGTGGAAATGGATATTGACTTCAAATGATTCTTCTTACTACATTCATCAATATTCACCCTATCTAGAGAATGAAAGTACTGCAGTGAATCCAAATAATGACCCTTTAAAAAAAAGAATATTCTTCAAATGTGATGATGATGAAAACCAAGACTTAGTCTGGTTGGTATTTGGCTGAGGCTATCAGACTATCAACTAAAAAAGAAAAATATATTCTGGAAAATAACAATAACACAATTTGTTTGTGTTGCTGTTATGACTTCGTAGATATGTCAGTGAAATTTTCACAGGACTCATGTTCATTTGATGCATTTGTTCTGGTTTCAGTTTGAAGAAAAATTACCATAAAAAGAGAGACCCAGGAACTTTATATTGTCCATGAGCTATTATTTATTTATTTATTTATTTATTTATTTATTTATTTATTTATTTATTTATTTATTTATTTATTTATTTATTTATTTATTTATTTATTTATTTATTTATTTATTTATTTGTTTATTTGTTTGTTTATATGTCTGTTTGTTTGTTTGTTTATTTATTTATTTGGATTTGTCAATCGCTTACAAGAGTATATACATAGTTATGAATACATGAAATGGGTATATATAAGAAAAATAAAAGAAACAATAGGATAGGAACGGTAGGCACGTTGGTGCGCTTATGCATTCCCCCTACAGACCTCTTAGGAAAGGGGTGAGGTCAATAGTAGACAGTCTAAGGTTAAAGTTTTTGGTGTTTGGGGAAGAAACCACAGAGTCAGGTAGAGTATTCCAGACATTGACCACTCTGTTGCTGAAGTCGTATTTCCTGCAATCAAGTTTGGTGTGGTTAACCTTGAGTTTGTATCTGTTGTGTGCTCTTGTGTTGTTGTGGTTGAAGCTGAAGGTAAGTCATTGCAATGTATGATTTTATAAACATTGACAGGTAAGTCATTGCAATGTATGATTTTATAAACCATACTTAGATCAGGCTGAAGACGGCGTAATTCAAGGTTTTCTAGGTCTAGAATTTCAAGTCTGGTGGCATAAGGTATTCTACAACGAGTAGAATTGCAGAGAGAACAGAATTACAGCTAATTTCTCACTGTCTTTGCAATTATGATGATATTTATTGCACTTTTACTTAAATTACATCATTATACTTACATTTGTCCTTAAGCATACAAATTGTTGTACAGAGAACCTTTTCTTGTATATAGCTGATCTCATGTCAGTGAGGTGGTATCTAAGTGCCCAGTTTGAGTCCACAGTGATTCAGGGAAAATGATCTCTTAATGAATCTTGTACAATCTCCAAACATTAGAATGTCCTATCAATAACTGGGGAAATAAGAATTAGGAATACAGATAGTTATTATTTTTCTGAAACATTAGAATTAAATGTGTGGAACATTTTAATATAGGGGCCAGAGGAGAAACTTGTGGCTTGGACCATGCCTGGCTGATGACTTGGAATTCAGCAATATCTATTGGGCCATCAAATTGCACAAGTGTGTGATAGAATTTGGTGTGTAGCTTTCCTTCTTTTCTTTATGCTATCTTTCTTACCTTCAACTTTCAACTTCCATTCTTTTGCTAATTACCTTTGGGCAATAAGGGTGAGAGATATGCTGACTGATTAAACAGAACAAATGAATTCCTGTGAAACTTGATTGAGAGCATGAAGATAACAGATAACAGATAATCAGAGTTGGAAGGGACCTTGTAGGTCATCTAGTCCAAGCGGGAGACCCTACACCATTTCTGACAAATGGCAGTCCAATCTCCTCTTGAAAAGCTCAAGTGATGGCGCTCCCACAACTTCTGAGGGCAAGCTGTTCCATTGGTTGATTGTTCTCACTGTCAGAAAGTTTATCCCTATTTCCAGGTGAAATCTCTCCTTGTTCAGTTTCCATCCATTATTCCTTGTCCGGCCTACAGGCGCTTTAGAAAATAGCTTGACCCCTTGCTCTCTGTGGCAGCACCTCAAATATTGGAAGACCTGTCATGTCTCCCCTGGTCCTTCTCTTTACAAGACTAGCCAAGCCCAGTTCCTGCAACCATTTATTGTATGTTTTAGCCTCCAGTCCCCTAATCATCCTGGTTGCTCTTTTCTGTACTTTTTCTAGAATCTCAACATCTTTTTTATAATGTGGTGAACAAAACTGGATGCAGTACTCTAGGTGTTGTCTTACTAAGGCTTTATAGAGTGATATTAGTACCTCACTTGATCTTGATTGTATCCCTCTGTTAAGACAATTTAGGATTGCATTAGCTTTTTTGGCTGCTGCTGCACACTGCTGGTTCATATTTAGCTGGTTGTCCACTAGGACTCCAAGATCCCTCTCAAAGTTACTGCTATTAAGCCTGGTTTCACCCATTCTATATGTGTACTTTTGGTTTTTCTTGCCTAAGTGTAGGACTACTTTTCTCTACATTGAATTTCATTTTGTTAGATACGGCCCAGTGTTCTAGTCTGTCAAGATCCATCTGGATCTTGAGCCTATCTTCTTGGGTGTTAGCTATTCCTGCCAGCTTAGTATCATCTACAAATTTGGTAAGTTCCTCTTCTATTCCCTCATCTAAGTTGTTAATGAAGATATTGAAGAGTACTGGGCCTAAGACGGAACATTGTGGCACCCCACTGCTTACTTCCCTCCATGTAGACTTAGACCCATTAAGGACTACTCGTTGAGTATGGTTTGCCAGCCAGTTGCGAGTCCATCTAGTGGTGGTGCTATCTGTTAAGCCTGGATTCCCCAACGGGTGTTAAGGAAAACAAACTAAACAGAATGTGCAGCGAAGTCAGATAGGAAGACAGGTAAATGTGTGAGATAAGCCTTCTCGTTAACACGCAGTAAAAATACAGATACGCTTGTGCTATCAAAATTATAATTTATTCCATTTAAGAATTATAGCATAGTCATTATAAACAGTCCATTAGTCATATACCAAATTCAGTCAAGTCTTGTCGAGGATACTCTAATTGCAAAGTCCGTGTCGAATAGCCAGTGTCAGTACACATATAATAAATTTGTCCAAAACTTATCTTCTCTCCGTTGAGAAATATCTTCAAAGTAATCCAACACTTCTTCTCCTCCTCGATCCAGCAAGAACGCAGTCTTCAATAAGCCAGCCAGTAAGAGCCAGAGAGTGCCTTGCTGCTTATATAGTACTTTACAGCTGCACCCTTAATTACATTCCTTTAGCTTAAAGTCACATACACTTTATCTGACAAACCATGATTCATCATTTTATTATCTTTACCCAAAACAGTTAGAGTAAAACAATGTTATCCCTAACACTATCTATTCCACTTTTTTCTAGCTTACTAAGAAGTAGGTTGTGGTCTACTTTGTTGAATGCCTTGCTGAAATCTAAATGTATATTATGTCCACAGTATTTTGCTGGTCTACTAATTTAGTCACTGTGTTGAAGAATGAAATAAGATTGGTTTGGCATGATCTGTTTGCTCTTAACAAACCCATGCTGACTGCTAGTTATTACTTTACTTGTTTCTAGATGTTGGCAGATCTGTTTTTTTATTCTTTTCCGGTATCTTCCCGGGTATTGATGTTAGGCTGTTTGGTCTATAGTTTCCTGGGTCTGTTTTTCTTTTCTTTTTTGAAGATGGGAACCACATCAGCTCTTTTCCAGTCCTCTGGTAGTTCCCCGGTGCTCCAGGATTTTTAAAAGATATGGTGCAGTGGTTCTGAGATGACCTCTGCCAGCTCCTTTAAAACTCTGGGTTGTAATCCATCAGGCCCCGGTGATTTGTTTTCATCAGGATCAGACAGGTGTTCTCTTACCATTTTTTTGCTTAATTTTAACTTTTATTTCTGGTCTGTCTTTTACAGTTATGTTTTTGGTGGGTTGAGCTATAGTTTCTTTTTGCGTGAAGACGGATGCAAAGAATGAGTTAAGCAGTTCTGCTTTCTCTCTGTTGCCTGTTACTTCCTTGCCGTCTTCTCTCTTTAGTGGACCAACTGTTTCCTTTATTTTGTTCTTGTTATTTATATGTTGGAAGAAACTTTTTTATTATCTTTGACTTTTGTTGCAAGTCTTTGTTCGTTCTGAGCCTTTGCTATCCTGACTTCATCTTTGCAGATTCTGGCTATCTGCTGATATTCTGCCTTAGTTGTATGTCCTTCTTTCCATTTTTTGTACTTGTCCTTTTTTTCTTTCAGTTTGCCAGAGAGATCTTTGTGCAGCCATGCTGGTTTCTTCTTGGATTTCTTGTTTTTCTTTCTCAGTGATATTGTGCTGGTCTGGGCTTCTATGAGCATACTTTTTAGAGTTTCCCAAGATTCTTGAGTTGTTTTCCCCTTTAGGATTTTCATCCATGGAATCTTACAATAATAATTTCATGGTTAAGAATTAATTCATTTCCCCTCATGGAGAATGAAAATAAAAATGCCTAGGTTTATGCCTAGACTTGGCCCAAATAGTTGCACATTTTGCATTTGTTCAAGTTATGAGTTCCATTATTTTTTTCCCCAGAACTTGAGTTGTAAACCCTGTTAAATTCAATAGCATATTATTTTCAAATGTACATTATTTGTTTGAGATTGCTTGGAAAGTTTGAGATTGCCAAGAAAACCAAGTTATTTTAGAAATGTTTGCATGCCATTTGTCTCAATGTCTTATTTATTTATAGCCAGGCCTAGAGGCTATAAAATAATCTGTAAAAGTAATCACAGTTCAGACAGCTGCAATTGTTCAGTTTCTTGGTACAAGGTGAAAACAGATGGTTTCTTTTAAAGACAAGTGATATCAATATATTCATTCTCTATTGGTTTTTATATATGTCCCTGGAAAAGCCATCAAGATTTAGAGGCAGATAATCCTACCTAAATAACTTTTGCAATGACATCAAGTTAAACCCTACTATTAGGAGCAGAAATTAGTTTCCTTTCTTTTCCTTTTTTTTTCTCTTGCCAGATTAAAAGTAGTAATGAAAACTTAGATATTTGTCATTTGACCAACTCATAAAAGCATTGATGCTTTGTAGAAGCTGTCAGGAAGAACAATAATTCTGTTACATTTTGTTTTGTTTAAACAGGGAGGATTAACCCTAATAGCTTTTTAAAAGATATAATAACTACCTACTTAACATTTTTCTCTTTATGTGAAACAGATGGAGTTTTTCAATCCTAGGCTATAATTTATTTACATGTAATAGCTCTTGTGAGTAGATATTCAAATGCAGTGTATTTTCATAAATGTCAAGAAAATCATACTAAGAGAAAATGTGTATTATAAAATGATAATATACAATCTTCACTGAAGTTACCGGTTTCCCAACTTTCTGATGATTTGGTACTTAGTAAACATTTTGTTAAAATGATAAGTACCTACTTTTGTGTAGCTAGGCCTGAGAAATAAGTGATATTCTGGACTCCCAGTATAGAGTTTGATATGTGACATCAGATACAGTTCACATTTTTCTTAAGTACATTTTCCACAGAGCAACTCAAAAGCATTCACATAAGGAGTGACTCAGGACAAAGGCAAAGTGGGATAGAAAATAGGGGTGCTGAACCTATTTATATCAGTCTATATTAATCCAGATTCCATCTCTTCTTGCTGATTATTTTCATTGAATATGCTTGGAAAGGGGTATTCAGGGCACATTTAGGCCACTGAGTTCAATTTCCAGTTCAGTGCAGAAATCTCAGTTAAGGACTTCAGCTTATCGCCACCTGGATAATTGCTTCCATTATCACATTTCTCTTTTTCCCAATGTTGAGGCAATGTTCAATATCTTCCGGTAAGTTTACACCATTGGACAATAAAGAGATTGTGGATTGTTATATGTTGTAACACTTTGTCAGATGGACTGATAAGTGTTGTTATTTTCCTTCAGTTCTCTTTTCAAATGTGAAATGTAATCAGTTCCCTTAGTTGTCCTTCATAAGGGTTAACTTCTGGCTTGCAAGCATTTTTATCAGGTTCTGGAATATTTACTTAGTGTCCTTTCTCAAGTAGGCCAGCAGTGTTAATTTGCCTGTCACTCACGAACACACCTTTTCTCACAGTGATTTAAAAAATGCAATATGAATATGTCTGTAAGATTCAGCAGGCACACTGCTTGGGTTTTCAGCAACTTCATATTCAAAGGCAGAATACCGAACTGTTTCTGAGGTAATAAAACATTGGTAGACTTTTCTCACCACTACTTTTTTTCATTCAGGCTCTATTGAGAAACATTCTTTAGTAATTATATTTAAGTTGGCCTTTGAAATAGATGGCATGGATTTACAAGATATACCAAGAAGAATGTTTATGCAAAAAGGATTGCTGGTAATCTATAAACAGGAATATGTTTTACACTATGGATCAAGGGATACCTGTCCTGGCTTTTTTTCAAACTTCCATTACTCTCAACTGATTAATTTCTTATCTATTCTTTTTGTTTCTAAGAACACATATGCTCAATATGAGCTGCCATCAGTAGCAGCAATCATTTCCAAATCTCTTTCCTGATCTTTTATTCTAAGTATATTGCAACTTGAACTTTATCTTATACCTGCTGTTTGCAAGATTGCAAGCAAATATAGAAATATTACTAAAGTTGTGGGGTTTGGGGGCAGGGGGAATAGAACTTCGTTCTCTCTGTTTGATGAAAATTGGTTAAAATGTTTCAGGAATCTATTGGAATTCATTTTTAAATATTTATTTTTATTTATCATATCTATTTGCTGTCCTTCTCATGATTTGCCCATATTACTGATAGACCAAAAATGTCTTGAATTGACAATTCTATCTGAACATTTGTGATTTTCCACCTTTTGCATAGTACAGAGCATTACAGAGCAATGAAACTAATATTTATTAAGATATTTTTTGAACAAGGCTAAATATTTGCAATCAAAAGTAGCTGAAGGCCAGAAGCACACAGTCTTGACAGGCTCTTAAATCTTCTTTGAAGTCAGTGGTACTTCAGAGCTCATAAGAAGCTTGAGAAAAACGATAGTAAAGAGCCTAACATGATCTAAACACTCACCGGCAATGCTTTTATTAAATACCTTTGCCATTTTCCTTTTGTCTGGATCACAGTTTTCAGTCAAATATGTGAATTTTTCAGTCACTAGTTCTTGAATCTTCTTCCATGGTGACACCTTGAAAACATCTTTTTTCCTATCTCCATTAGGTTTCCCCCCCTTTTTCCTCTATGAATTCACAATAGTAATATGAATATGGTTGAAGTGATAGTGGCAATGCCCATTTTATCAGTAATCAATTGTCACGTTTCCTCTCAATGTGGCTGTAAGTCTAGGCTCTTCAGGTACTCAACCCTTTGTTAACTTAATTGACAATAGACTTTCAAGTACAACTTGGGTGGGGTAGATTTCTTACTAGACAAAAATTAAGCCAAATTCATTATACATAATAAGACCTATTTATTGAACTATATAGCAATTAAACCTATGTTTTATGGTTTTATGGGCAATGTTTTATGGTTCAATATTCTACGCTTTTTCCTCCCACATTTCTGAGTTGGTGGATACTTGACTATTTTTCAATGGTCAAAGTGAATATAACTCTATACCCTCAAAGTCCTTGCAACTAGTGGTTCAAAAAGAACTGAATAGGTTGTAGTTTCATTAACATTGAAATGCAATAAGCTAATTGTCTGGTTCACTAGAATCTTATACAGATGTGTTAAAAATGCAATCCCTGTGATACCTTGCAATGGACCCAGCTAAGACTAGTGCTTATTGTTAGTCTAAGGTAAAGGTAAAGGTTCCCCTCACACATACGTGCTAGTCGTTTCTGGCTCTAGGGGGCAGTGCTCATCTCCATTACAAAGCCAAAGAATCAGCCCTGTCCGAAGACGTCTCCATGGTCATGGGCCTGCATGACTAAATGTTGAAGGTGCATGGAACGCTATTACCGTCCCACCAAAGTGGTCCCTATTTTTCTTCTTGCATTTTTACATGCTTTCAAACTGTTAGGTTCGCAGAAGCTGGGACAACTAATGGGAGCTCACTCTGTTACGCAGTGCTAGGGATTAGAACCGCCGAACTGCTGAACTTTCTGATTGACAAGCTCAGTGTCTTAGCCACTGAGCCACTGTGTCCCCCTATTGTTAGTCTAGGTAGCCAAAAATCAGAAGAAGTCTGGCCAGGACTGTTTAACATACTTTTCAAGTCTTACTAGACTCTCACCTTATGACTATATTATTGCAATGTGCTCTACATGGAGCTGCCCTTGAACATCAACTGGAAGCCATGGTTGATACAAAATGCAATGTTATGAGCAGTAATGGAGCTTCTTAGTTCTTGTGTCACTGCTACTGCCAAGCTGCTTGCCAGCTGGCTTTTGGGTGCAATGTTGGTGGTCATTACCTGTACAGCCCTTTATGGTATAAGGCCTGTCTCCAAATGTTTCTGCCTACCTAGACTGTTCTGGAAGAGAGGGTATATATGAGGTTCTTTCTATTAATATCTTCTTATAGGGCCAAGGAAATGTGCCTTCTCCATGGTGATCCCCGTTCTCTGGGACAGCATCATACAGAGATATTGATAATGTCTTTTCTCCTGGGATTTCAAAAAGACCTTTAAAACCTTGCTTTGCTCTCCGGCCTGGGTTTGATGTGCTGATATGGTTTGTTATCGATATTATTGTTTTAATCCTGGCTGATAAAATATGTAGCACGAACACAAACTTTGTAATCAGTATGATCGTTATGCATAATCATTATTTTAATGTTATCCAGGGAATTTGTATTAAAATAAGGGAAGGTTATTTACGGTGGTTCTGTACATTATGAAAAATTGCAACTAAAAACAGGTACCGTTTAATGCTAGATATTTGAAAACCAAATATTTCTCGAGTTTGCTTGAGGGCATAGCCAGAATTAGCCCTAGTTCTTGCTCTCTTCCCTTTCTCATTTCTTTTTTATAATTAATAGATTAAACAAAACAGCCCTAAAATCAGAGGTGGTATTCAGCAGGTTCTGACCAGTTCTGGAGAACCAGTGGTGGAAATTTTGAGTAGTTCAGAGAACCAGCAAATACCACCTCTGACTAGAGATTTTACAGTATCCTTCCCCTGCCATGCCCACCAAGTTGTGCCCACACAACCAGTAGGAAAAATTTTTGAATCCCACTATTGCCTAAAATGCATTATAGCTCCATATCCATTTTAGGAGTATTGGTGAATTTTAATGCTTATTTCTTACCTATAATTTTAATGCCAGCTTTTTGAACTATTTAAGAATTCATTGTTTTGTTTCCCCTTATATCTGGAAATGAATATAGATTGGAACAATGGTGGTTCATTTTCATCAGCCTAACATTTTGTGGAAGGTCTTTATTTAGATATTTTCTTCCATTTATGTGTTTCCCGCCCCCTTTCTCTCCCTCTCCTCCCTCTCCCTCTCCCTCTCTCTTTCTCTTCCTTTCCCCCAGAACAGAGTAAGAATATAGATTATTACTATTATTAAGAAAGATTTTGTCGTTCTTCATGGCAACCCACAATACTTACCCCCCCAAAAAAAAAAAAATACTTCCCAAGTCACGAAGTGGTCTGTTCAGGTATAAAGTGTAAGATGAAGTTTATTATATCATTTGTTATTACCTGTCTACTTTGAACCTGCAAATGCTGTTGTTGTATTTTCTTTTATCCTTCAACTTGACATTCTCCAACAGTGTTACAGATATATTGGGGAAGGAAACTTGATGGGCTCTCCAATTTATTATGAAATAAGCCTCCCTTAGATATTTTCTTAAGCACATAGATTTATATAGACATGGGGTATGCATATGAATTAAAAGCAAATGCGACATTGAATAGTAGCAACTGCATTTTAAATAACAGAAGAAATAGCTGTGAGGTTTTTCCATTTTGTGTAAAATATTACAATTCAGTACAAAGTTTTATTTCATTTAGCTATTTCCCCCCCAAATCCATAATGTGGCTGTAAGTGTAGCTGTTATCTAGCCTCATAGGACTAAAATACAAGTAGTCCAGCCAATTCAATTGGCATCATTCCTTTCCCAAGAATATCCTGAGAAATTTGTTTTAAGATGAAAAGAACAAAAGCACTAACACATGTTCTGCTGAGACAGGAAAGGGTGCAGGTTAATAATTGCAAAAAGACTACTTTTTTTTACACAAAATGGAATTGCAATAAATTTGGTGATGGCATTGCCATGGCTCCTTGGATGAAGTGGAGGAATTGTAATTGGGTTCTAGACAAGCTGATAAAGTGAGTCTTGATATAAAGGTTCACAAACAACATCATGGAATGAGTTCCTAGAAACCATTCCTACAAACACTAAGCATGAGTTGGGTACCAGTCATTTACCTCCAAAGAACCTTGCTGATTTCAGTAAACATCCAGAAATTAGAAGAGAAGTGCATATTTGCAAGGAGCAATTTATATAAAAATATTATTGCTCATAAATAGCATAGGGTTTTGAAAACACTATTAAGGGCTGTAATAGTTTCTCAACACAGACTGTTTTCCTGTGTCTTTATAAAGATCTATGACCTTCTGATTCCCCTTGGGACCACTTCTGTTTGTTCAAGCTGGTTGCGATATGTGTTTGATTCTTAGAATTGTTGATGGTTTGATTTCCCCAACTACGTATTTATTTTCTCTGTAAAATCCAGCTTTCTAGTCGGAACTCTTGTGTTTCAGCTTGGAATGAATTAGATTGAACAGCCTTGTGAATTAATCAGGAGGGCCTCATTAATTAGAGCTTGTTGAAAACCATCAGAGCAGGAGAGCGATATTAGAAATATCCACGAACAAGCCACTGAATCCTAACTGGAAGCATGAGCGTATTCAGCGGTCTATCAATTACTTCTGATCCAAACAGGACTGGATTCAGTACCAAATGAAATCTGGTATCAGGGTCACTGGATCAAGTTAACAGCAGGATTTCCTGCATATTCTGCTGGGCAGAGCTTGCAAGGTTCTGAGTCTGCACTTGACTTAAAGCTGTCAAACAAGGACATTGCTCATCTAGATAAGAGTCTTGATTGCAGATTAAGTTGATTGCTGCCTGTCAATGCAAAGATATCCTATTTTTTAAAATATCCACTGTGGTTTAATTAGGGTGCTTCTTCCTCCTGTCCTTTTCGTGGTTTAACAAATGTTTTGCTCTGTGCTTCTGAATCTTTAAGCTGAGTGTCTATTGGTTTTTTTTATATAACTGACATTTCTCTCTTAAGAAATTATGGGTCTCAATTTAATTTCCATAGCCATAGCTAATCTTAAATGGAACTGTTTGGGAGATTCAGCTACTCACCACTGCTTCCCATTAGTGATTTTGCTAAAAGATGAAGTAGTTTATTGCTATTGGGATCTGTGTGAAACTGCTGTATAGTTTCATATGAAAATGATGGGAAGTATCGAATATTTTTTCAGCGTCCATAATGTTGACAGATACAGGCATAGCATCAAGAGAGCAAGTCAATCTAACGTTGAGTTGATTTGGAGGTGCATATTGATATTTTTTAAACTAATTGTTTAGAAGTCATTCTGTAATTATAATGTGATCTGAGGTTTCTAAAATTATTTATCTGTTTTCCTAAAATATATCTGCACAAACATAACATGCAGAAGTTCTATGCTAGCAAAACTGGAGCAACTCACTCTATTGTATAGGCCTCTTTCATCTAACTTTACAGCAGACAGATAGTGCCATGTTAAGTTGTTAATATAACCCTAGAAAGTCAAGAAATATAGCTACGTCTAATTCTTGAACTCAGAAGGACACTTAATGGCTTAAATAAAACTCTGAAAATTAACTTTTTTGGGTGGGGTATACACAAATCTTGCACAGATGATATTTAAGGGTATATGCAGGACTATATTTGATTTCTGTACCCATATAAGAAAAAAAATCCTCCCTAAATTTCAGCTCATAAAAGTAAGTACGTAATTCTGTGTTGTGATTATTTTTTCCTAAATTTTGAGAATATCGATAAAATAGTATTTGTGGGGAAAAATAATTTGAAGGCACAAGGTGATATCTAAAGAGCTTAATAATCTTACAAATATTTAAACTGTAATCATGTTTGGTCGTTGGTTTAGCTAAGTTTAACAGGAGATACATCGTATTGTGTTGACCACACTATGTAGTTGTTAAAGAAATCCAAGCTATCCAATGTAATTTGGTGCCACAAAATAATTGAATATGCACAATCACCCAAATCACAACCATCCAAATCTTTGGAGCTATAGACTCTACCTGGTACACAAAGTATTGGTTTTCTTAGGTGCCTTAGACATATTTTCCTCAAATCACAATTGGCTGAATTTATCCAACACATTAAGCCAAAATTAAGCAAATGTCAAAACTGAATGATTCATAAATACTTCTCCACTGACGTATTCTGTATTGCCACAATGCAGTTTATGCATGAAGTGTTTTTTAATGCTGGATAATATGGAAGACAAACAATTATTGTACAATACATGTGCTTCTTTTCTCTTTATGTTCTGTGAATCACAACAGGGGAAAAAATACTCAGCAGCACAGCATAAAAAAACTGTACAATTGAAGTAAATTTTATATCTTGTAGGTTTGATTGTTATTATTAGAATGGCTATAGTCCTTAGTATTAATCAAAATAAGCATTATATTTGAAATAGATTCTTATTTCCATTCCTGTTGACAGAAAGTGTGAATAGATGCATTTTTATATTTATGTAATTGGGACCGAGGTTGAAACTGCTGAGTCTGGGTTTGATATCTGAATCTATTGAAAGGAGACTCAACAACTGTTCCAGTCACTCTCTTAAAACACTCAAAATTAATAATGCAAAGAAGATATTAATCAGGGATTGTATCATGCTGATTTACATAAATTAATTAACGGCAGTACTTGTAGCATAATATGGTGCACTCTATCAGTGCCTGAGAAAAGCAACAGACTTTAAAAACTTGAGGGATTATCTCTCCAAATGTATATCAAGGTCAGCCACTGTACAGCACAAATTACTATAGAAGTCTCAATCAATGGAGCTCATAGTTTTATCAGTGACATTGAGCAAGAAAAAAGATAGAGTAAAGTAATCCATATGCCTTTCCTGATTGATGTTCTTTCCATTGTTCTTGGTAAACTTTCTAAGGATTCCTTCCACTGTTAGTAATAGCCAAACATTTTGTTTAAAAAACACATGGGGAAAAATAACCTAATGATTTTTCTTTTGTGAATATGAATGTTGAGCTGAGTGGTTTTTTAAAAAAAAATCTACTTAGACTAGTTTGATTTCCAAGAATATTTAACCAAAATGTTAACTAATATATTAAAGCCCCTACTTGCAGCCATATAAATCTCAGAAATATAAGACAAGAATGACCAGCAGATGGTGGATAAACATAATTACAGAATTCATTGGTGTACTATTGAAGAAACAGTTTGAGAACAAATATAATCAAATCCATGTAGTTGGTAAGAGTCAACACTAACTTGATGCTACATAAATTCTGTTAATCATCAATGGTCCACCTTCATTTTTTCCTTCTTCCATCAGGTAAAAGTAATTTCTAGGGCAGGGGTCCTCAACCCTCGGGCTACTAGGCCATGACCCTATTTGGAACTGGGCCGCACAAGAGGCAGGTCGGTGCGCATGTGCAGCTCCACTTTTGTGAGTGGCGGGCCAGTGCGCACACACATTGGGATTTAGATGCCTGCTGTTCATGTGGTCCAGTTCCACTCTTCCCCCTTCAGCCAGTCCACCAGGCCACAAAGGTTGGGGACTACTGTTTTAGAGAGAGAAAGACTCAGATTCCATGACCCCCCTGCCCATTTCTAAAATATTTTTGCGCACATATATACTTTTTTTGTCTTTTAATGTCTCCATAATCCCTTTTTTCGGGGTGGAGTCAAGGAAACTGAATGGGACTGATTCTTTGCTGGCCAGATGCCCTTCCTGTCACCAATGCAGAGTTCGCAGCAGATAATTACTCATTGTGCCCAGAGAGAGAAATATCTGTTGCTACCTAGGATCAAATTCACAGCCTCCTGATTGTGAAGTGAGAGCTCCACTTCTAGGCCACTGCACCACTCATGAAAGAAATAGATATATGGCACTCAAATTGATATATTTACAGCACCAAACTATGACATTCCTCTTTTTCAAATAGTTTAGGGTTATACTGGAATAGTAGCCTTTGAATGGTTATATGCTATGCTATCCTCAGGGTCTTTTATTAGTTTCAGTGTTGTAAGTATTCTACTTGGTTAGTGATTCAGAGCAATTCACTGGAGAACTAATAGTAATAAGAAGAAGTATTCTCTGTAGTATCAGACTGGATTGACCCAATTTTGAATTTATTTATTTTTAACCAGTTTCTCCCACCATACCAATTTGATCCCGTGCTATGTTTCTGGAGAATTATCATGCTAATGGGTAGACATTCCCATTCTAAAATGTCTTTCCATAAGAAAGAATAAAAATATAGTCAATATTGGGATTTAGATGTTAATAAGTTATGCAAATCTGATATGCTCTAATTGAATTGGGACCACAAAATCCTAGAATTCCAAACCATTGGAGGGCTGTGAAAAGCTACTTAGTTGTTTCATAGAATCTTGGGCTGTCACGTTGTCATGGTGGCATCACATGACGTATCAATATATATTTTCTCCTTCACTAAACTGGGCGGGGGCCAGCAAGTGACGCATCTGGCCCACGGGCCGCGAATTGGACACCCCTGTTCCAGTCCAATTCCCTGCTAAAGGCAAGATATTTCAAATGGTTGTCCAGTCAGTTTTTGAAAATCTGCAGTGATGAAGCAGCCACAGCTCCAGAAGGCAAGCTATTTATTCATTCCTTGGAGGAGTTAAAGGTAAGGACTGAGAGATGTCTTCTGGGCTATTTTATTTTTCTCCCGAGTGAAGTTTTTGAAACTTGAGTAGCACCCACAGAAACCCCAGTCCTTCTCTCCCTATCAACCTGCTAGGGTAAATGCCTTATGGAATTTCTACTTGTTTCCCAATCTTTAGAAGTCTGCTTGATTTGTTCTTTTTCTTGAATGTCTGCACTGGAAAGATGAATTTTAAGAGCATTAAAAAAAACAACAACTCCTTAGGTTCAGGACAAGTCAATCATGAAGATGGCCACTTGAAGGGAAATAAGGCACTGCATATGCTGATGGAAATTAAGACCTGGCATTCTTGTTTGTACTTAAGTTTGGGCATGTTTATTTTGGCTTTGCCAATCTCCCTTGCTGGTGTATATATTGGCATTGGCTCATGTTTCAGGCTGATTTACACCACAGGAGACAGTAAGCATATGGTTTTCCTGTTTTCCATTTGATTGCCGCAATTTCTTCCCAATTCCTAGAAGATGCTGCATACTATTTACATAATTTCTGTCTCACATGCACGCTTGAATGCTTTATAAGGTTGTATTTTTCTAACCCCTCCTTAGCCCTTGAATCTCATTAAGCTCCTGAAATATTATAGGAATGAACTCTTTGTGGTTGACTAGAGCCACTGTTAAACCAGAGAGAGCTGCGCAGAAGAAATCTATGTATCACTAGCTGGATCAGGAACTGCTAACATAAATCAAAAATACATCTGCATGCATACAGAAATACATCAGAGTGCATATGTATTAGCAGCTCATTTATTGGCTCACAGGAGTTGGAATTCTCCTGTATGGAATAAATTTCCTCCAAAATTGCATTTGCTCAGTGCTTGCTGAGCAAATAGATAAGATCCATATTTTCCAGAAAGTCTTTTTGGCCAAATGATTAATATTAATGAATAGAATCACATTTATATTGTGTTTGTATATATTAATATGTTGTTCAGATAACACATTTCCTTTTGTCTTTCTGTATTTTTATATTGCTAGCCATCTTGGGCATTTAGTGAACAGAAAGACAGAACGCACAGTTTATACAAATTATTACATAACAGCGTTTCTTGAAGTTGGCAGCTTTAAGACATTATGAGCTTCAGTTATTCAGCCATGTAAATTTTTTTAAATAAATAAAAATCTCCCAGAATTCCCAAGCCACCTCTGGGAGTTGAAGTCCACCCATCTTAAAGTTGCCAAGTCTGACAAATACTGCTGTGTGATATATTTGTTTATTAATTTATTTGCCACCCATCTTACCACACATGCAACTCTGGGTGGCTTACCACATTAAAAGCAATAAAACAATAAGAATAAATATTTCTAATCTCTCTATATAAAAGTGAAATACCATCACGCATCATCACAAAATCTCCAGAGCTGTAAAGCCTACAAACTTGAAATTTGGCATGTGTGTTCCTCTTGGTTTCTAGGTGCTCGCTAACAAAGGATTTTTCGAAATGACCATCAGAGCATTAGTATTGTGTATATTATTATTAACACGCTCTGATGCTAAGGAGTTCTGCTCCCCCTACCCACCTGAAAAGAAATCTCTTTCAAATGCAAAATACAAGCAGAGGAGAGGAGTGTCAGTTTCAGTTTTAATTTCTCTGGTAATATCTCACTACTAACCAGAGCATACAAAATATTTGCTAGACCAATACTCGAATACAGTTCATCAGTCTGGAATCCTTATCACGTATGTGATATTAACACAATTGAGAAAGTCCAGAAGTATTTCACAAGAAGAGTTCTCCACTCTTCTACCCGTTATAGAATACCTTACGCCACCAGACTCGAAATTCTAAAACTAGAAAACCTCGAATTACGCCTGCCTTCGGTCCGACTTAAGCATGGTATATAAAATCATACATTGCAATGTCCTACCTGTCAATGAATACTTCAGCTTTAACCATAACAACACAAGAGCACACAACAGATACAAACTCAAAGTAAACCGCACCAAACTTGATTGCAGGAAATACGACTTCAGCAATAGAGTGGTCAATGTCTGGAATACTCTACCCGACTCTGTAGTTTCTTCCCCAAACCCCCAAAACTTTAACCTTAGACTGTCTACTATTGACCTCACCCCTTTCCTAAGAGGTCTGTAGGGGGCGTGCATAAGCGCACCAACGTGCCTACCGTCCCTGTCCTATTGTTTCTCTTATTCTTTTATTTTTCTTATATGTACCCATTTCATATATTCACAACTATGTATACACTTGTACTTATTATCTTGTAAACAATTGACAAATCAAATAAATAAAAATAAAAATAAATAAAACTTTCACAGCAGCAACCAGCTTTCGTACAGAACAGTTGAGCTAAGCCATGCCCAGGCTCCTTGCTGTCTCCTTGCTCACACAGCAAATACTGTCTCACTTTCCAAACAGCCCTCAACTCTCTCACACACTGACAGGATGCTAGCCAGATGAATACCGATGGAGGCTGGTAGGCAGAGGCAGAATTTTCCCCCCTTATTTTCCTCCCCATAAACTAAGCCCGACCACATAGTTTCATAGCGAAGCACAGCTAGTAACAATAATAAAAGAATGGGTGGGAGGAGGATCCTCTATTGGTCCATCAACCACCTCCAACATGATATTCTCCCATTGCGGCTCCAGAGGCAGGTCTTCAGGCTTTTATGGAAAGCCAGGAGGGTGGGAACAGATCTCATCTCTGGAGATAAGATATTCCAAAGGCTAGGAGCCACAACAGAGAAGGCTCTTCTGAACCCCACCAGTTGGAATTCTTTGACAAATGGGGTTCACAGTAAGCCTTCTCTGCCAGTATGAGTAGGGCAGACCAATTGGGGTATTCCCTCAGATAACTTGATCCAATGTCATGCAGGGCTTTAAAGGTGATCAACACCAATACTAATTCCCAGAATGTCCAACAAACATAGAGTTGGAAATGACAGGAATTACAGTCTGAATCCATGAATCTGGGTGATATTAACTATAGTAATTGCCATTGCTTTTTAAGGTGTTTATTGTCTTTATTATTTTATTATTTTTATAAATTACTGAAAGCAGGGAACGTAGATTATGCTACTTTCTCCCTCTATTTTCTCCCTCTATCCTGCAAAGTGAGTTGGGCCGAAAGAGAGTCACTGGCTCAAAGTCACAAAGGCAGCTTTGCGTGCCTAAAACTACTATTTGTTTCTAATCTTGTGCCTTAACCTCTAGCTCAAACTAGCTCTTCTTTTATTGTTTCAGTTGTTTTTTATTATTGAGGGTTTTTCAAAACCCGTTTTCCATGGGGCTTGTTATTATCATCTCTTCCCTGGCAAGCTGCACTAAGATCGATGAAATGTTAATTTTTTATTAATAAATTTTATGCTGTTTTTAAAGTCTCTTTGGTATTGTCTGTTATCTTTATCCACGGAAACAAGTGAGATTACTTCCATCTCTTCTGCTAGTAAATATTTAGAAGTACTTACTAATAATAGATAAAGTTAGTGAACATGAATGCAAATCATATTTGCATCCATGCATGTCTAATCATACCTGGGGACATTCTCAAATCATTGCAAGGTTTATAACTCAGAAATCCTTTCCTTTAACTGTAAAGGCTTTGGATCTTTAATTGCTTCACTTTACATTTCTTTTGTTTTGTGCCCTTCGGACTTATTGACAAATAAGTTTACAGAAAGATAGTTTGTTGGAATAGTGTTAACAATGTATTTATTATTATTATTATTATTAAATTTGTTTGTCACCCATCTCGGCTAAGGAGAACAGCAATACAGCTTAATTCCTAGATGTTGGAAGTCTCAGCTCTCCTTTTCCATTAACCATTCAGGCTTCCCCATCAGGGTTCTAGCAGTTCTTTGTAATTCTCTCTGACACAATGAAGTCACATTATACAGCACAATAAGTCATTATACATTATACTTATACACATTATATACAGTACTATATTTAGTGCAAGTAAAAGGAAGAGAAAGAGATGAAAAAGAAAATAAATTCTACAGCATCACTTCCTGCAAATAGATGTGCAGCAGACAAGTATTTGCCATGGTGAGCCATGGTGGCACAGTGGTCAGAGTGCAGTACTGCAGGCTACTTCTGCTGACTGCCGGCTGCCAGAAGTTTGGCAATTCGAATCTCATCAGACTCAAGGCTGACTCAGCCTTCCATCCTTCCGAGGTGGGTAAAATGAGGGCCCAAATTGTTGGGGGCAATAGGCTGACTGTGTAAACCGCTTAGAGAGGACTGTAAAGCACTGTAAAGCGGTATATAAGTCTAAGTGCCATTGCTATTTGTAGGCAAGCAAATTGCCAACTTCCATCCTGCTGCTTCATGTATCACAGTTGTCCAGATGAAAGGCCTTCTTCCATTTTCCTAAGCAAAACATTACTCCCATGCCAGGTTGGTTTAAGTCTGCCTCAGCAGTCATTTCTGTGTGACATGGAGATGGTATTGTCTCAGCAAAAGGTAAGAGGGTTGCCTTTGCACCATGCAAAGCAAGTTGTGTTTGTTCTTCTGTTTTTGTTTTTCTCTGTTGAGTGCATCCCCCCAGCCAATTTAGGTTCCTTTATTTTATATAAATTGACTGAAGTCTTATCATCTAGAAGGCATTTGGATTTTCCAGATATAAGTTACGATGAATATTTTGAATAATCATCTGGCAATTTCTTTTCTTTGATACTCATTCTCGTTAAACCATTTCATTTAAAAAAAGTTAGATATTAGGAATATTTAAAATGTTTTGGGTTATTTATCAAGGAAATTACTTATATACTTTAGCAAATAAAGCATAAGGTTATTAAAAAAATTTTTACCAGAGCATAAAAACACCTTTTGTTTGTAATGAATTAATTTTAAAAGGACTAGCATCTTCTTGGTGCAGTGTAATGTGCCAACACTATGTATGTACAAGCACTACAAATATGGAGAGAACTCTTGTGAAATGAATATTTTCCCTTCCTTTCCCTTCCCTTCGCTTCCTCCCTCCCTTCCCTCCCTCCCTCCCCCTCTTTCTTTCTCTGTCTTTCTGTCTCTTTCTCTCTCTCACTCTTTTTCTCTTTCTCTCTCTTCCCTTCTCTCAATTCAATAGTGGGTAATTTGTTCATTTATAAATGAACAAAAAAGTGCAGAGTTCAAGATATTAAGGAGTTATACTTTCTCCAACTTCTTTTTAAGGAACTTTGTTCTATTGACTTTCATGAATAATTTGAAGTAAAAGGCAAGCCATGCAGAAAGTCAGTTTCCTTTGTGGACATGAATTTTGCTTTTGTATCCAATCATTTTGCCAATACATTTTCTGTTCAGTTCAGTTTTGATAGTCTTCAAAAGGCAAATATTGATTTTTTTTTATTCTTTCACTATTTTTGCTTATTTATTTTATTGCTATTTGGAACATCATTCATTTCAGCACAGGTATGAAAATGAGTTTCCATCTGTGTGCAAGGAAACGAAGGTTGTCATCATATGTTAGTTTAATCAGAAACTTATTCATACTGGAAGCACCACATATTGGAAAGCAGACTTTGGACATCTATTCTTACACATATCCTGGATAGGAAATGGATAATATTTAGCACATTTTTACAATCTAATCCAGAGATAGGCAGTGTTTCCACAATAGTTTCTCTTGGTATACTCTATACTCCCAGTTGCATTTTCTATTTCCAACAATATTCAGTATGGTAACTTCTTTAAGCTAAAATTCTGTAGCCTTTGTCATTGGATATGTAATAAAAGATGATAGGAACTGAAATCTTAAATTTCTAGTGGGGAACAGAACAAATTATTTTTCAAAAAGTTAATTAAATTCTCTTTAAATCCCATTGACATTGCTTTTAAAAAATATTTCAGCTTCTGTCCAGAAGAAAATGCAGTCTTTTTAAAATCTAAACTCTGCTTTTTCTTAATTTCATTTTAACTATTCTTAGAATATAGAGTGGTATGTGGTAAGGTAAAGATAAACGTTCCCCTCGCACATACATGCTAGTTGTTTCTGGCTCTAGGGAGCGGTGCTCATATCTGTTACAAAGCCAAAGAGCCAGCGCTGTCTGAAGATGTCTCCGTAGTCATGTAGCCGGCAGGACTAAATGCCGAAGGCACACAGAATGCTGTTACCTTCCCACCAAAGTGGTCCCTATTTTTCTACTTGCATTTTTACATGCTTTTGAACTGCTAGTTTAGCAGAAGCTGGGACAAGTAACGGGAGCTCATTCCGTTATGCGGTGCTAGGGATTCGAACTGTCAAACTGCCAACCTTTCTGATCAACAATCTCAGCATCTTAACCACTGAGCCACCACATCCCTACTTACATGGTAGGTTGATGTATTTCTGATGATCAAGTAAGCTCATCTGAAAGTTTCAGGATCCAATCTGGGTTGGTCATCAGGATCAGAGGTTTTGTCTTCCAAGCTTTCGGACTTATGCATGAGCCCATCTTCAAGCACAAGTCCAAAAGCTTGGAAAGAAAAACCTCTGGTCCTGGTGACCGACCCAGATTGATTCCTGCAACATTATCCTGGGACACGTATATTTGCCTTCATTCGTAATGTGATTGTCTTTTTCGCCACCAAGCATTTGCAAGTCAAAATGCTAGTTGAAACTGTTTTTCCTTGTAAATTTGGTAAAACTCTGATAGGCTGCTGCGATAATGAAATCCTTAGCTGAAAACCTTTGTGAGATATTTCTTCAACCTGAACTCTTTTGGACAAATTTTAACGGTCACTCTAACAATTCCCAGCCAGCCATTGACCCATGTTGGTTAGGAATTTCGTAAATGAAGTCGCAGCATATAGGGAGGGTATCAGTTTGGGGAGTGTGTTTTAAAGTAGTGGTGCCCAAAATGTTGGGGGCCACTTACTTTAAAACACCCTCCAGGGGCTGGTTCTGTGGAGAGAGGTTTTTCCGTGGACCAGAGCGGGTGTGGTTTCACATGCTGCCTGCATCCCATGGATGGGACTTTACTTATTTGCATGACCCAGTTTCCGGCATGCTGTGAACTGGTGCTGGACGGAGACCCTATTTTAAAGCATTCTATACTGTCTACTGGGAATGTGGCAGTCTTCAAATTTTAATGTCAATCACATTAGATATAGGGGTCCCCAAACTTGGCAACCTTAAGACTTGTGGACTTCAACTCCCAGATTCTGGGAGTTGAAGTCCACAATTAAAGTTGCCAAGTTTGGCGACCTCTGGATTAGAACGAACTGGTGATTAAAAATATTAACTGGGCATATATAACAGTGGACTCATTGAAAGTCACAACATTATATAAGAGATACCCACTACTAGAATAACCGTTGTCTGGTAGCAACAGTGGAGATGTTAACAGTGAAATCATACTTCCTTCCCATGTGCAATATGAAGCCAGATCTGGAGTTCTATCTCTCAAAGCACTAGGCACCAAGTAACAAAAATAAGCACACAACTTTACAATAGCTGGATTTTGTGGAGCGAGTTATAACAATGTGGAAATTTGAAAGAAAAACGGAAGGCTGCTTTGTTGTAATTCACTCGCTAAGTCTGACTCTTTATGACCCCATGGACCATAGCATGCCAGTCCTCTATTGTCACCCAGAGTTTGCCCCAAAATTGAATATAAGGGGGTATTACAAAAGAATGTAGTTGTAAGAGTGCATTATTGGCAGAGTGCACACTGTGCTCTTTGGTGTGCTGTGCTCTTTGTAGTCATTCATATGAAAGGTGCCAACCCTTTATCCTCCATCTTTGTGGTCATTTTATTAAACTACTCTAACTATCATGAGTCAATTACCCTCTTTCAATGTAAAGTAGGCATCCGTAAAGTTGAGAAATCCAAATGTGGGATTTGCAAACCTTGTCCATGTGCCACAATAATTACTAAGAAAATCACTGGCATATTCTTCTAATAAATCTATTTCCAGTTTTGAAGCAAGTATATTCAGCAGTTGGATTGTGTGATTCTAATGGAAATCTATTTTATTTAAAGGGAGACATACGCATGGTTTTTAGTATCACTCAAGGCTATGGGAGTCTTTGAGATCACAGTATGAACTGATTGGACAAAGATATAGTGTGACACACAGATTTCATTGGAATCTTTGTGATTATTGTATTGTTGGTATTTATGAGTATGGTGGGACATGTTTCCGAAATATTTAAGGATCATAAGAGAACATAGAAGAGCTCAAAGCTGCCATTAATCCCAGCACTTTTCTCCTCCTAATGAGTTAATTTGTTTTCCTTTTAGGATTAACTGAAATTATCTCATACATCATTGTCCCAGCATCCAGAATCTAATTAGTAATTCTCTATATTCTTTAAGAACAGAACTTGCATCATTTTTCACAGTCTTTTAACATGTTCTTCTATCTAAATGTCTATAGAGATTCTCAGTCATCCATGTCATGGTTGTCTCAAAGGTGCTTTTTCAGAGGCAAGTGGACTTTCTGGTTTTTCTTTGAAGACGTTTTGCTTCTCATCCAGTCAGAGCTAACAGTCAGAGCTGAAGAAGCTTCTTGGATGAGAAGTGAAATGTCTTCAAAGAAAAACCAGAAAGTCCAGTTGCCTCTTGAAAAAGCACCTTTGGGACATTCTTCTACCTAATAGTTTGGTTATAAAATAAGACAAAACAGATAATATGCTTCACAGATATATTCAGCATTTTATTCAAAGATATGTTTATGTTGTACAGTTTTGTTCCTATATATAGGAAGAAAATACGAAGTAGTATACTCAAAGGATAACAAGAATGGCTAACCATCTTTTTCTTACAGATCAAGTCAACTGATGAGACTTTGATTGCTTTGAAGGCATGATGCAGCAACCATGTCAGCAACAATTTGCCTCTTAAAAACTCAGGCATATCCAGATCTCTGATCAATATATAGAACTGATGCTTTCATATTGGACAGCATGTGTTATACAATGCGATATACGCATACATATACAACTTAATGACCCAGTGCATTATTCAGGAACCTACCACATAATCAGGAAAAATAAATCTTTTTGTTTTGTTTTGTTTACAAAGGCATTCTTTCAAGTTTATTGGAATATTTAGTTCCATTTTAAAAATCCTTGGATTAGTAACATTAGATAAATAAATATTTCAGAGCCAGAGAAAATCCAACTACATTGATATGTACATTCTTTTTATTTTTTAATTTTTACACATTTCTTTATGTGGGCAATGTGGTTCCAGATTATAACACTTGTACATAATCATACTTTTATTTCCACCAATCTTATATATCATCGTCTCATATCATTATCCATTTCACTCATCTTTAAATAAGTTTCTATTTCATCTTTCAATTCATTAATTCAATATCAATATCATTTCATCCACATATAGATTCCCAGTTCTTTATCCCCTATTATTTCTGTTTTCAGTTTACCATCTATTTTATTTAACATTATACATCATTATTATCCTTAATTTTTCCTAGGCCAATTATATAATAAACAGTCTAAAAAGAGTAAAAATAAAAACCAATATATTTAGGATCCACGTAGTATATCCCCTCAATCTATCTGATTTAATTATTCATTCCCCAACTTTAAACTTATGAACATTAAATAATCAACTGTAAATTTTAAAACATATATATTTTAAGGTATCCCCCCTGAAATTGCTAAAATGACTTCTTAATATATCTAATTTCTTCTTTACTTTTCTTTTAATCATTAATAATCATATTTTTTCCTTTTCTACTTTGCCAAAATTTATGTTTTAATACACTTCACTTTTCTTATAATCATTAATAATCATATTTTTTCTTCCTTACCACTTATCCAAAATTTATCTATATATTTTAATACATTTCCATTTCCCTATTTTAATCCTCCAATGTAAGGGTTCATAACAGCATAATTCATATACAGTTATATATATATAGTTATATAATCCTAGAATAATTTCTAGCAATTTTAAATTAAGTGCCAATATACATTCCCATGTGGAATCCCCCTTATACAATTCCTAACCCTTATCTCTAAATCTCATAACTTTATCATTCCTTTTAATTTTGGTTAGGTTTCCCTTTTCTAAGTTTCCCCAGTCGTGATGGGCATGGCTGGGGTAGGCGTGGCCAGTTCGATGAGATTTGTGTCAGCGCCAGTGGTGGCTTGAGTGCTCTGCCAGTGAAAACAGGCTCCCGAGCTCCGTTTTTGGCTGTGACGGCCTCCTGCAACCCTCTGCCAGCAAAAACAGAGCTCAGGAGGGCAATGTGTGGCCCAGGGTTTTTGCTGGCACAGGGTTGTAGGAGGCCATCACAGCCAAAAACGGAGCTCAGGAGCCTGTTTTCTTTGGCGGAGGCACCGTGGGCCACTCCTTCGCCATTTCCAGGGTGGCCCTGAGTGCTAGATCTAAGCACCCTATGGGCTGAATCCATCCTCTGGGCCTTGAGTTTGACACTCCTGCTATCATTGTTACCCTATGACATCAGGAGTCCACTATGCAATGGCCGGTGTGTCTGTAATACTAAGGCTTTATAGAGTGGTATTAGTACTTCCCTTGATCTTGATTGTATTCCTCTGCTAATGCAATCCTAAATTGTATAAACAGAGGGATACAATCAAGATCAAGGGAAGTACTAATACCACTCTATAAAGCCTTAGTAAGACCACACCTAGAGTACTGCATCCAGTTTTGTTCACCACATTATAAAAATGTTGAGACTCTAGAAAAAGTACAGAGAAGAGCAACCAGGATGGTTAGGGTACTGGAGGCTAAAACATACAATGAACGGTTGCAGGAACTGGGCTTGGCTAGTCTAGTAAAGAGAAGGACCAGGGGAGACATGACAGAGGTCTTCCAATACTTGAGGGGCTACCACAGGGAGGAAGGGGTCAAGCTATTTTCTAAAGCGCCTGTAGGCCAGACAAGGAATAATGGATGGAAACTGAACAAGGAGAGATTTAACCTGGAAATAAGAAGAAACTTTCTGACAGTGAGAATAATCAACCAATGGAACAGCTTGCCCACGGAAGTTGTGGGAGCGTCATCACTTGAGACTTTCAAGAAGAGATTGGACTGCCATTTGTCAGAAATGGTGTAGGGTCTCCCACTTGGGCGGGGGGTGGTGGACTAGATGACCTACAAGGTCCCTTCCAACTCTGATTATCTTTTAAATCTGTTAAATCAAGCACCCAGAATGTTTAGTGGCAGATAATAAGCAGCAGACTCAAGTTATAAAACAGCAACAAAAACAAGATGCTTTGATTCTCATACATCTCATTCTCCCAAAAGTGTTGACTTGTTTGCTCTCTGGATATGTGAAAATAATGTAGTGAAATTTTCTGAATTCTATTTGTAGGCAATTTGGTGTACCTTTACCTAATTTATCCATTTGACTTGTTTATCATTTTTTTAAAATACTGGTACACTGAAAGGTTTGAAAAACTATAGGGATTTTAAAACTTGGTTGGTCCTGAGTCACACTGAAGTTTGAGGAGGACAAACTGGGTGGATTTGCTGAATTAGCTTCTCTTCAGCATTCATTCAAATTGTTTCTACATACTTTGGTGGTGGTGGTGGTGTGGGTAGAGTGTTGGACTCAAACTGGAGAAATCCAGCTTCAATGTCCCCCACTCAACAATGGAACTTAAATTATGGTACCAGTCTTTGCTACCTAACTGATGTTGCAGCATTGTGGTTTCCTCAAATTGGGAATGGGGTGATACTGAAGAAGAGAACTAAAGAGTATACAGTATGTACACTACCCTGTTGTTGTTTTTTAAGGAAAAAAACTGCTGGAAAATAAATATAATGACAGGATTGTTCAAATTTATCTGAGAGCATTTGTTCAAGGGGTATAGCAGAATAAATGTTGAAGGAATTTTCTTCATTTAAATATACCATCTTATAATTGCCCTCCAATATTCTAACTTCTACATGGGCATGCTACTAAAATTGGGGGTGGGGGGGGGGTGGGAAAGGACTCCTTCCATTTATAAAATAATTTAAAAGACTAGATTATTCTCTTCTTCAATAGGTTGGATATTTAAACTGACTTTGGACTACCACTTTTTGAAGGGGATTCTAGATTTTAGCAGAGGATTTGTCCTTTCTTGCTCAAGGATCAGTAACATTTGTCAAGATAAATCACTAATCTTGCTCAAGGATCAGTAAGTCTTCAGTCTATATATTGTGAAAGCTATTCATAAATAGTTGTTTGAATAGATTTTACTTTGTCTTCTTAAGCTGCTTGTTGAGCTGTGTTGAATTTTCTTTTCTTCCACAGTTTATTTAGTGTCCTTTTTTCATAAGAGAGAATTAAACCCAAATAAAATTCTCTATTTCATTGTAAGGTTTTTTTTTTATAAAAAAATGAAAGCTATGGAAACGAGAAACAGCTTTTAAGCCCATAGGTTGCCAACTTGAGAAGGAGGGGGTTGCATCTTGACCTGATTCTGTAACAACAGGTTCTGACCCGTTCTAGAGAACTGGTAGCGGAAATTTTGAGTAGTTCAGAGAACCGGCAAATACCACCTCTGACTGGAGATTTTACAGTATCCTTCCCCTGCCACACCCACCAAGCCACGCCCACAGAACCGGTAGTAAAAAAAAATTGAATCCCACCACTGAACTGACACCCTGTAGGAATTTAGTTTCAGGAGTAAGTTGTCTGGATAAGGCTTATGTAGAGTTTGGATAAAGACCTCCAGTGAATACCAAGCTCTTAGCCACACTGGAAAATGGAAAAACAGCACTTGACGCAAGCAGTGATTGACCACTTCATGATGCTGCTAAGAACTTAGTATGAATGTGTTCATGAGTCAAAGTTGACCTAAAGCAGGGGTGTCAAACTCGCGTCGTCACAGTAGTGTCACGCGACATATCGTGACTTTTTCCCCATTGGCTAAACCAGGCATGGGCATGGACAGTGCGTGAGGCATCTGGCCAGTGGGCTGCGAGTTAGAGAGCCCTGACCTAAAGGAAACCTTTGTTTGTTTGTTTGTTTGTTTGTTTGTTAAATTTAGTAGCCACCTATTTCATTGTGGGACTACTCCAGGTGGTTTACAATAATAGAAAGAAAAAGTTGTATAAACAGAAGTAAAATAGCAGAACAATATAGTGAACAATGACGAAAGAACAAAATGAGAATAAGTACATCAATATGATAAAAAGATGCATGGGTAAAGAGCAGAGAACAAGGGAGGGAGGTGGAGTCTGCCATCAATCCAACAGCCACCCCAGCATGGAACTTCCCATTTGGCCCCCCAGGCCAGTTGGCAGAGCCTGGTTTCAGCTCTTGCAGAAGGATAGAAGGATCTGGGTGGCAGATCTTACCTTAGAAGGTAAGATGTTCCAAATCTTTCCACACATGTTGCTTATCTTTACATGCTAAAATTATAACTGTACATTAATATATATATATAATTTAGGGAAGATACCCTGAAGGATTTTTAACCTTGATCCCCCCCCACCCCCCAAATGTATGCTCTCCTGCTTTTATCCTAAACTTCAAAGTTGGAGAAGGGAGAAAAAATATAAAATCATTAATGGGAAGATGTATAAATGCATTTTTACTGTATTAAACACTAGTGGTGACGATTCTTGCCTGAGGAAATCTTTTTCATAGGTCCATTGTTGCAGATTTGTTTTCTTGATTTATTAAATTTAAGATTTAAGTTGCAATTGGAGAGATCTGGAGATGTTCCATACCTGTTTGTCATACATAGGTTACTCATCACTTGATGACCTTGTGCTGAAAAATCAGCCTGTTTGAGTGATAAATTGTGTATGGTGTTACATTTTTTTCCTATGCAAGGACCAAATAAATAGATTGAAAGAGAGGCGCACATATATACATGTTCAGATTCTATGGAAGTAAGTGACTATGGTGGAATTTAATTTAAGTGGATGACCTTCATCTATTCTTGTTTCCAAATCATAGTTGAAATTTCACTGGCCTCACAATCTTGAATGGATAAAACAGCCTGTTATAAAGATGGTCTATCCAAATCTATGAATATGAACAAGTTTCAAGAATCACAATTTAAATAAAGATGCCTTAGCAATAGCCAAAAATAGATACAAATTGATATCCATATTTCCTTGTATATACAGATCAAATAACATTTGGCTTAAAGGCCATCAATTAACACAAAGATGAAGACATAAAAGGAATGGATCCAAACTATAACTCCCAAGAGGTATACATTACCAGAATTATTTTTGCATAATTTATGACGTCTTGTATTTTTTCCTGAATAAGTTCTTCTGGAATCCTTGTGATTTCAAACTACAGCACTGCATATCTTTACCACATGGCCCGTTGCAGTGCTTACAGAAAAATGTAGCATGAGCACAGCATATGGCAAGATTTTAATCAAGGAGAAAAAATTGTAGGCTGCTAGAATTACAAGTGAAATTTGAGAGAATTTGCAATGACACAAATTCCACATGGAACGTATTTTCTTACTGTCGAACTCAACAAATTACTTGTATGACAAGCCATCAGTAGCTTTCAGCCAATGGTGTGAATGTTTTAAATTAAAAACTTGTTTGTACATAAGATGTATGCTTTATTAAAATGCTAAGGAAGTCAAACTGCAATCTGCAAAAACTGATTCATAGAAACCAACTTTTCAAATGATGATATAATTAATAATCAGTAAATGTGTACAATTTTTAAAAAATCTCAAATTCACTTATATAAATTAAAGACATTTTTTATATTATTTCAATATATATATATAAATTTATATATAAATATAAATATAAATATAAATATATATAAATATAAATATAAATATATATATATATATATATATATATATATATATATATATATATATATATATATATACATATATATATAAATTCTTCTAATTTTTGCTACCATTGAGCTAGTGTTGCCATGCGATTCCATGTGAAACGAAGCGATAAATTGCATTATGTTTTATATTATCTCTGTGTATCACTAAACAGTGCTGCCTCAAATTGAGGGGCTATGTACAACATTTCTTAGTACAAAACCTATCCGTTTTGATGAATTTGTCCAAGAAAATAATGCCTCTGTCTTTAGGCTGAAGAGCAAGATGTAAAGAGTTTGGATTTTTATTATTTTTAAGGTTTTCTTTAAAAAAAAAAAAAAACCAAAGCAAACCTGCCTACTGAGTAAAAAGCATTGGGGCTGGAAATTAGCAGTTTTCAGACTTTGTGTCCCTGGGCAAAAATGACTTGTTCTGATTAGGGGAAGAAATAGATATTACTAACCTTGAATTGAAGCTCAGACTCTCTGTTTGCCTATACAGCAATGGCTTTTTTTTTTTTTTTTGACTAAAGCTGAAATTCTGTCTTTGCTACGATCAATTTCCATTTTGTTGGAGACATCATGAGAGGCAGCATTGTCCCTCGAACAGGGATCACAAGGTGAAGGAAGAAATCAAAGATAGTGCTGACATTTTCCAAATTAAAAAGGAGAAAACCGGAAGTTTTGAGAGCAGAGTTCTTCCTAACAATGATATACTTACTGGACTGTATGCTTAGCAAATCATAAGGCAGATAAGGTTTTCTTTCTGATGCATCAGCTAATGATAGTTTACATTTTCTTGCCACCCAATTTAAGTGACAGAATGGATAGCTGAGGCATCTGGTATCTAGCATCCATACTAGATATTAGATACTTCACCAAGATGCTAGATACTTCACCAAGATCTTTCCTTTTACTTCTATAATTCCAGGGTTAGTATTTACTAATACCGTAATGGAAGGCTTCCAATGATGGGAAATACAGGACTTTCATGAAGTAGTTCACTCTTGTAATCAGAAATGCTTCCTAATATCTTAAGATGAATTATTTCCATCTATTTTCAATTTATTGTTTCTGGTTCTGCCCAACAGCGGAAAAAAATCTGCTCTTTTTGATATCCCTCCTCAGCCTAAACTCTTCTCAGGAGCCCAACTCCTTAGAGGACACGATTTCCTATTTTCTTCCATCATGGTGGTCCTACTTCCCTTTTCTGCCTGACATTTGCTGTTCTTCAAGCCTTCTGGGACTTCTCCAGGATTTCCCAGAGATTATACAAGCATTTCTTCTGCTAGTTCTTTCAGGACTCTGGGATACAATCCATCTGTACCTGAAGACTTAAATTCAGTTTAAGGGGTGGTTCTAGCCTCTCCTGGACAATCCTGAGCTGTAACTCCTGTCTTCCATTAGAGGCAATTAGTGGCCATCTAGGAATCTGTTATTTTCTGAAAGAAGATTGATGACAAATATGAGTTGTCTGTCTTCGTCTCATCCTCCATTATCAATTGTCTCTTTCTCTTCACAACTAACCTACCACCTCTCCGTTTTCATTTTTGTTTCTAACATAAAGCATGCTTCTGTTTTGGAGGAATTTCTTAGAAGCCTCAGCTCACTGTGTGCTGCAATAATCTGTACCGTTTATGGTGACTGCCTTTCCTCCTCCTCCTCCGATTTTCTCCTTCCATTTCCTATGCATACTCCTTTTTCTTTTCAGTATTGTATGCATTCACATTGTTTCGTATGTTCCCTTCCTTCTTTGCAATTGTGTCTCAGTATCTCTTTTTGTAGGATTGTTATTTTCTCAGGACACTCTTCATCTCCAGGATTTTAGGCTTTTGAATCTAAAATACCTTGTTTGATTTTATATATATCTGCTCTTCCGAAAGCAATACACTCTCTGATTCTTTTGTATTTCACATCATCTCCTATTTTAGAATGAAGATTAACATGTCTCTTTATCAGAAGTTCTAGTCATCTTTCATTCTTCGTCCTCACTGTTGGAGATCCAGGGTAGCAAATTCCCATGTTCTTTCTTCTACATTCTGACAAATGGAAATAGACAGCAACAGAAGACAGGAATTTGTTCAGCTTCTGTCGGTTGGCAAAATTAGATTTCTAGCAGAAGACAAGGTAAATGAAGTCTGCTTATGTCACTTTCACGTTGCTTTTGAAAGTTTGGCACAGAAAGGGTTCATTAATATCTTTTAACTGTCCAGCCAATCTAAAATTAAAAGTCATAATTACAACACTTTTATTTTTCTTAATATCTGGAAGAAAACCTTGCTAACAGGATTTCTGCCGCCCAGATTGTGACTTTCTTTGTGGACACACACATGGTGTCTTTATGTACAATGCAACGTCCTATCCCTTTATGAGTCTGTTCCTTTTAGTGCCATTACCAATTATAAAGTTTTGGAGATATAACTGCATTGACAAATCAGATGTGAAACTGTCTTAGTATCTTATGATGTGGATCCTGAATATACACTTTTTAAAAATTTGACAGTTTGAGATTTCTTTTCCTTAAACATTCTGACAGTTGTAATAGAAATAGAACAGAAAAAAAAAACCCAAACAATGCTTTTGTTTTCTGCTGCTGGACAAAAAGTTGGATGAAAGATGCCATCCATACTATTGACTCTTGTGCCCACCAGAAATCTCAGAGTTGCTTTTTTCAATATGGCTCTTTCCAGTTTTTGTTGTGGCTGCGTTTCACATATTTTTTTCAGGCAGCATGTTTGTTGTCTGTGTTGGCTGGGAGTTCTGGGAGTTGAAGTTCCCAAAATGTGGAAGTTTCTGGGTTAGGAAAGGCACCTAGAAGTAGGAAAATTCAAGAATGAATTCAGTGCTTGTAATTTATGATTGTGTGTGTGTGTGTGTATGTGTATATGTATATGTATATGTATATGTATATGTATATGTATATGTATATGTATATGTATATGTATGGTATTTAGGTTTCTTCTGGTATTTTCCCACGTCTTAATATTTGTGCTTTTATTATAGCGACGTTTCGGCAGAATCTCATCTGCCATCCTCAGGCTTGTGTATTGGGTTCTTTTTAATCTTGTGTGTCAGGCTTGGCAGCCATTTTTTTGTTTGAATTTGGTGCTGGCTTTCTGCTTTATTTGAATGGCCATTTTTTTGTTTGAATTTGGTGCTGGCTTTCTGCTTTATTTGAATGGTTTTTTCCTCATCCTGATTGGCTGGGAGTCTAGGTCTGTTTTTATTGGTCTTCGAGTTGCTGTGTTTTTGATTAGTTGGCAACATTGTGTTTTGTGCATTGGGGTTTCTTAGTGCAGCTTGGTTTCTTGTGAATGGCCGATAATTATTTATTAGGAAGCTAGGTTTTACTTGGGTAGCTGGCTGGGGCGTGTTTGGGCTGGAGGTATTAGGGAGGGTCTGCACTAACAAACAAACAAATCTCTATACCACAATCCAGGCAAGCACCTGGACACAAACTGAGCTGCACATCGGCTGCTGTTCTAAGGTATCCTTAGAAAATAGTAAGTGTGGGTGGTGGCAGTTCAGTGCTCTATTTGGAAATGTGTTGTGTGCTCTTCCCCCACGAACGATAAAGATAACTGAGGCAGGGTTGAAATATAAACAGAGAAGGTTGTGAAATAGACTTTATCCTACATGTGCAGAAAGTACTTCAAGGAGTATCAGGACGAATCTTATTGAGAGGCTCATCAGGCAACTATTCCACACGATCCTGAAGAAAATGCATTCTCTGGACCTATTTCATTTAGGAACAGATTCAGACTCAATGGAGTAGCTGTGGGATTTTGGGCCGCCAACTCTGGGTGCTTTCCATTTTTAGTCTGGTATGGAGTAGTACTTTCCCCTTTGACTTTCAAGCATAATTTGGGAGATCTTTTCTACTCATGGATCCTACTTAGAGAACAGGTGGATAGCTGTGACTATGAGGCTTTGCAGAATTTGATCTAGTGTGTCAGGTGCACACATTCTTGGAATGTGAGGTAGTTTACATGTTTCATTTATGCTCTAGTATCTCAAAAATGGAATACAGGTAATTGTCAAGTTACGACCATAATGAAACCCTTTCAAAAGTCAGGAGGACATTAAGTGAACTGCCTCATTTAACAAGGCCCCATCTCTGCTCTCCTCAATGCATTTGTGCTGGTTACTAGCTATAGAACCCATCATGGCAGAGAATCTAGTTATTTGAAGCACTATCTGTCTCCAATAATTTCTGCCTTTCCAGGGAGATGGGGCAAAGGTGGTGTACTTTAGGCACTTTTGCTTAAATAGTGTCACTAATAAGTTTCTAGGAGATATCTCTTCTTTGTTATTATGCCTGCCCTTTGGAACAGTATCCTTCCCAGAGATGCATATGATTTCTACCTTGATAATGATGAGAAAGTCTCTGCATGTACTCCCAGGACTTGGGGCAGGATACTGATTGAGTCTGTATAAGATGTTTTGTTTATTCTAGAGAGTTTTCTGGATGCATATGAGCTCTTTCTTGATAGATACTGGACTCTGCTTGATGCTGTGCTGTAATTCCTTCCGCCCTCTTTTTAAAAGTGTATAAACCGTTCAAAGTTGTTTTGGATTTGAACAAGTGTACAAACAAATAAAGAAGGCTGAAATCATTGTTATTCAAAGCTAATATAGATTCCTTATTGAAGCTGTGGATTTTGCTAATGTTCAGTTTACTTATCTGTTTCCGTAGTGAACATAATTAAGGGAAATTGGATTATATTGCTGAACATTCTAGCTTCCCAATCTCTATAAACGGGGGGGTATAGTATAATTGAACTGATAACATATTATCATTTAAGTGTTAGTTTTAGATGATAGCTGTGCATGTAAATACCATTTTTTAAAAATCAGGTATTTCAGTGATAGAGAACTACAAAATTTCTATACCGTTATATTTAGACTCCAGAGTGGCAAAGTATCGGGAACCATCCTGCCAACATTTAATATTTCAAGTTTCACTTCATGAGTAAGGAACAAGAGGTGCCCCAAATACATCCTGTTTGGGTCTACTAATGGTACTGAGATTTTTAAAAAATCTGTTATTTGGGTGGCCTGTTATTTCAATAACAGTTTTTCTTTTCCTTTAACTTTTATGTACCTTAAAGGTTAAGAAACTGTATTTTGGCTTTGAGAAGTTGGATGAGAGACCCTGGTTAAAATGAATTTTTGAGTGTTGAATCTGTCTTTTTCAGGGTGTAAAGAATACATAAAATTTTAATGAACTGAAGACTGAATTTCTGTCTTCTCTGTTTTCTGTTATGTTTTTCTTTCCATCAGCTTCATGTGAAGTTGAAACCCAACCATTAGACAAATGGACTAAATATAAACTGTTCCTTATTCACTGCAAACTGTCAGTGTCATTTTTGTTATGTTTTATAGAGTATCTTTCACACAGCAAATGCCTGTTTTTAGATCTGAATGTTCTAAAAGTGCGTGTATGGATGTGTGTGTGAGTGTCTGTGTGTCTGTGTACTCACTTTTTGAACAGTCTATATCAGGTAATATTTTTTTTTAATTTTTATTGGTTTTTAAAACAGATATAAACAAAACATAAAAACATCAAGCCATCTTCCATACGTATACATACAGTGTGCTGGTTGGTTTACAAATTGTTTTGTGCTTCCATTTCGTAGTCTTCAATTACAATTACATTGTATATAATCTCGTATTTTCAATCAAAAATTAAATACCTTAGTATCATTATTAATCAATCATTTGACTATGCTTTTATTCATTCATGTTTTACAAGATAATCATAATTTACTTAGTTTGTTTTATAACAGTTCATATTATCATCCCAAATCTATCCTAAAATCATTTTGTAGATATAATAAGAAAGAAGTACATCTTTATATATTTATTATTTTCTAAAAGTCTACATATTTCATTACTGTATTTTATTGTCCAACCATTGATAGAATAGATCCCAAATTTTATAAAATTGTTTATCCTCTTGTTCTCTAATTTCAAATGTCAATCTACTCATTTCAGCACATTCCAAAATTTTCTTAATGATTTCCTCCTGTGATGGTATTTTCTCATTTTTCCAATTTTTAGCAAATACAATCCTAGCCACTGTTAATACATTTACAATCAGATATTTCAAGTCTTTACTTATACATTTCAGGTAAAATTCCCAATAAAAATATCTCTGGTTTCAAGTCTATATGTCTTTTTGTCATTTTTTCCAACTACATGTGTATTTTGATCCAGTATCTTTTAGCATCCGCACAAGTCCACCACATATGGTAATATGAGCCAGGTGTCTTATGACATTTCCAACATTTTTCGGATTTATTCTTGAACATTCTTGCTATTCTTGTCGGGGGAAAATGCCACCTGTAAAACATCTTATACAAATTTTCTTTATATGCTGTTGACATTGTCATTTTATAATTTTGAGACCACAATTTTTTCCATTTCTCTAAATCAATCCCATATCCAAAATTCTTCCCCCAAGCAATCATAGTTTCTTTAACTTGTTCTTCTTCTAATTTAGTTTCTAATAAATATCCATACATTTTTTTAATCACCTTTTCATCAGTACCTGTCAAAACCTTATCTAAATCAGTCAATTTATCATAGAAACCTTCTATTTTAGAATCTTTATCATACCTTGAATGTATTTGCGAATATGAAAACCAATTCATCTTTATACCTTGTTCCCCTAGTTTTTGTATAGATTTGAGTTCACCCTTTTCATTCAATATTTCACCATATCTAACTGTTTGTTCCTTTTTGTATATTATAGGATAAGAAAATGCTTCAATAGTCGATAGCCAGACTGGAATTTTCAAATAACATTGTCTTTTAATCTTCTCCCAGTTTAACCACAGAGACTCCCGTATATAATGTCTTCTAAAATACCCCTGTGTTTTAGTTCCTTTATACCATAAAAAAGCATGCCACCCCAACAACAAATCATGTCCTTCTAATGTCAACAATCTAGTATTTCTTAGTGTTAACCATTCCTTAACCCACATCAGATTTGTAGCTTGATAATACTACTCCCAATTAGGCAAACCAAATCCTCCTCTAATTCTAGCATCTTGCAAAAGTTTTAACTTTATTCTCACTTTCTTACCTTGCCATATATATATTTCAACACAATTTTATTTAAATCTTCAAAGTAATTTTTTCCAAGCCTAATTGGAATTGTTTGAAACAAATATAAAATTCTGGGTAATATATTCATCTTGATTGTTGAAATTCTCCCTATTAGTGACAGTAGTATCAGGTAATATTTTTGAATGAGGCAAATTTGGGTAAAACACTTATACTCTGCTTTGCAGTTGAAGTGGAACACAAACATGAAATCTCAATAAATAACATACAGTCTGAAACAGGAGTCGCCAACTTTTTGGACCTCAGGGACCACCAAGCTCATACTTTTAAATCCCGCGGAGCAGAGACCCTGGGAAAATCCCCCCAAAAGTCTGCAGGAAATTTCCCCTCCCCGTTTTCCTACCGATCGATCATTCTTTATTTGAGATTGCAGGATACTGTCTCCAGCTCTGTTCTCGGGGGAGAGAGAGAGAGAGAGAGAGAGAGAGAGAGAGAGAGAGAGACTTTTGGCTTCATGCAAGGAAAGCAGCAGGAGCAGCAGAAATCTTTCTTTCTCTCCCCCAAACTCTGCCAGAAATGAGTCTTTGTGAGACTTGTTGCACCGGTGCAGCCTCTTGGAGCAGGACACCTTGCAGGGTCCCAAAGATTCATTTCTGGCGGAGTTTGGGGGAGAGAAAGAAAAGCTTTTGCTGCTTTCCTTGTGTGCAGCCAAAAGCAGAACAAAGTGGAAAAATCAGCGTGGTGGCCAGGCAAGGCGCATGGGGCAAGTGGGGCAAGTTCCTCCCCTCTGCCCTTTCCCCCCTCCCCTCACTACCTCGTGTTGTTCACAATGCAAGTGATGCAAGCCTTGTGTTCCATTGGGCCATGTGGGCGGCCGGCGCAGCCTTGTGTTCCTGCACAGCCTGGATTAATTGCTTTGGGGGTGATATTCTCTGTGGACTACCAAAATTTTCTCAGGGATCACCAGTGGTCCCCAGCCCACTGGTTGGCGACCACTGGTCTGAAATATAATATATATTTAGAACATCTTTTTAAAAAGCCTAGGATTTTTTTTAACAGATTCATAGATTATAGAAGGCTGCGGGGTAGCAAAAAAAAAAACACCTCACCTTGTTATTCAATGAAAGCTTTGGTCTCATACCTAAACTGAATCAGGATGGATGCGGGGAGAGCTTCTGTAGAGAGAAAATTCCCACTGACTTGCAAAACCACATAATAGGGTCAGTTTTAAACTCAATAAAATGCATGTCTAATGTTGGAACGTCAGCCTTCCCGGGTAGACTAGACAGGAAACGCAAGCAGAAGAGCTAATTCTATTTTATTATAAGGCTACATTAACAGAATCTTGCAAGTCTGGGAATGTAAATCTTCCTCTATTACTGTTTATAGCCTGATAAGATTAGGGGACTGGAGACTAAAACATATGAAGAATGGTTGCAGGAACTGGGCACGGCTAATCTAGTGAAGAGAAGGACCAGGGAAGACATGAGAGCAGTCTTCCAATATTTGAGAGGCTACCACAGAGAGAAAGGAGTCCAACTATTTTCTCAGGCACCCAAAGGAATAATACAAGGAATAATGGATGGAAACTGATCCAGGAGAGATTCAACCTAGAAATAAGGAGAAATTTTCTGACAGCAAGAACAATCAACCAATGAAACAGAAGTTGGCTTCGGAAGTTGTGGGAGCTTCATCACAGGAGACTTTCAAGAAGAGATTGGATTGTCATCTATCAGAAATGGTGCAGGGTCTCCTGTTTGGGTGGGGGGTTGGACTAGATGATCGACAAGGTCCCTTCCAACTCTGTTAATCCAATCCTTAAGTTAGGGAGGATCCTTTCTGATTTTCTATCACTTCCCATTATGTAGCTGTGGGATCTTTCTCTTTTTACCTAAGCAGAATCTCTTCCTATAATTTGTTAAGTATTCCCGTATATCATTACATGGTGGGACACATAAAAAAAGCCATTCTGGATGATTTTTTTTTTTAAAATGGAATGTTCCGATCAGAAAAACTGGCCCCAATTTTTTTTTTTTCTGATTTCCTCCAAATTGACATCATGCAATTTAATTCTATAAATGCATTTACAGTTCCAGATCTATAAAATGCAAGTGCAGTAATTAAAATATTGCTAAACAAATAAGCTTGAAACAATAAGAAGACAAGGATATTACCCAGTTTCTGCAAGCAGTAGTTATTGCAAGAAATTTAGCAACCTTTATGATGGTTGCACAAGTCAGGTCTTTCAGAAGGAATATAGTAATTTCTTGATCAGAAAGATTACTACAATTTCTGATATTTGGGTTTATGAGTGTCAGATGCCATAGGTGCTTCAAGGGCAGTGTAACAATACATGGATTGCTGAGTCAAGCTCTCTATGAACAGAAATTATGGTTTCTGTGGATAGAAACACTCTAAAACTTCCTTATTCTTATATATTCTTATTCTTTGTTCTAACTCCTTGTTCTTGTGCTGTGACCCTATTACCAATGGTCCTTCTGCACAATAGTCCTTCTGAAAATTTTCTGTTTAACACTTGAGATTTATCTCAATTTCAAGACCTACAAATCAGTGGTGGGATTCAAATTTTTTTACTACCAGTTCCTTGGCCGTGGCTTGTTGAACATGGCGTGGCTTGGTGGGCATGGCAGGGGAAGGATACTGTAAAATCTCCATTCCCTCCCCACCCCACTAACCTGCTTTCCAGCTCCATTCTCCTGTGCAGGCAGCAAAAGAAGACCCAGCCAATCAGCTGGGACTTGGGAGGTAGAGAATAGATGGGGGCGGGGCCAGTCAGAGCCGGTATTTGCTGGTTCTCCGAATTACTCAAAATTTCTGCTACCGGTTCTCCAAAACTGGTCAGAACCTGCTGAATACCACTTCCACTACAAATAGAATTACAAAATTTGATCAGGGAAGAGGAGTTTCTATAACGAGCCCTCTTTTATCCCTCAAAAGCAGACATGCAAATTTAGGGCAACTTCAGTCTCTGATCAAACACATGTGACTACAGCCACAACTGATTACTTTGACTTGTCTCCAAGAATATGTAACATTACAGATTTTGCACATGTTGTGTCAACTTGGGTGGGATGAATCTTACTATGTTAAGACTCTGTAAGAGCTCATGGTCCAGGGACAAGAGGAAGGCTATGTTGAAAAGGCATCACTGTGCAATGTTAGAATGCAAGTGTTCAAAGTCCATAATAGCAATAGCACTTAGACTTATATACTGCTTTATAGTGCCTTACAGTCCCCTTTAAGCAGTTTACAGAATCAACATATTGCCCCCAACAATCTGGGTCCTCATTTTACCCACCTTGGAAGGATGGAAGGCTGAGTCAACCTTCAGCCTGGTGAGATTTAATCTGCCAAATTGCAGGCAGCTGGCTGCAGCAGAAGTAGCTTGTAGTACTCTAACCACTGCGCCACTGAGGCTCATTAATGGACCATTAATAATGGACTATTCCTGTTTAGCATTGGGTCTCACATATGTATTCTCAGCTGGTTTATGTTTACTTCCGAGGAGACAAACTGAATCATGGCATGGAGGGTCCATTTTGGCCCAAGTTGGGTTCTTTTCTTGATTGTTACAGAACAAAGGTACCTTCCAAAGGTGGTATTCAGCAGGTTGTGACCAGTTCTGGAGAACCGGTAGTGGACATTTTGAGCAGTTTGGAGAACCGGCAAATCCCACCTCTGACTGGAGATTTTACAGTATCCTTCCCCTGCCACACCCACCAAGCCACGCCCACAGAACCAGCAGTAAAAAAAAATTGAATCCCACCACTGGACTCTTTCATCCAAATAATCATCATTAAACACATGTTTGTGTTTGAAAGAAGGAATATGTGCATATGGAAATATTTGTTTGGGATTTTTCCCCCCCTTTGTAATCAGTTAAGTTGTGAACAGATTGTTTTCCTTGCTTGGTAATAGAAACAGAAATGTGGGTGCCTACTTAACACAGCAGCCAACGCAAAACATTTTATCAAACTGTTGAAAGCAAAAGGAAGTACAATTTCTGGTATGAATGGTTTGAAAAATCTCTTACAAATGGTTGTACTTGCAAATCAGAGTCACAGCTGCATATTTTCTATATAACCCGCATTTATTCCTTTGCAGCATTAACTGCATTTGAAATCCCTTTTTGTTTCGACGTGCCTTAGAATATTTTTTATGCAAATCTCCCAATAATATTTGTTCTTTTCTTTCCAGTTGTGACCTGCAATACTGCAATATGGCTCAGATGAATGACATGGCAGCTCCTTCAAAATAACTTTTAAAAGCATTACATTTGTATCCTAGACAAGAGGCTGTAATTTATATTTCCTTCATAACTATATAAACTGACCTACAATTTTGGTTTCTAACATTTCTCCTGGCTGCTTTTCTTCTTTTTTCGCTGCTTCAGTTCTAAGAATTATAGGTTCCTAGAGATGGACAGGCCACTTAAGCCATTGAGTTCAATGCCTGTTTGATGTGGTATATACCCAGGTTTGATGGATCTCATTGAAAGAGGCAAGGTCCATCTTTTCCAGATTCCTGCCACCCCTTTCGAATAAACAAATGAAGAGACAGTGACCATTTTTAGCCAGGATGCCCTACTTACCTGATAATGTTCTGTATTCTTTTGTAAACAGTTCCTCCTTCCGAAAAGCTTGACTTTGGGGGATGTAAAAGTAGAAATTGTTGGGCTCTTTAATTGTCAACCAAGAACAATTCAAAGTAACATAAGAACTTAGTCAGCTATGATATGTACTCAACATATGTGTGTACTTAGCAAGTTCATCTCCTCTCTGTTGCTTAATATCATAATTAATTCTGTCCATATTCAAGAAAAAGGCTTATAGAATGTAGTCGCAATTTCCTATCTTTCATTGACAGATGAATTTGCTGCTGGCCAGGGTTTTGCTAATGATCCTCTAACATAAACCTTTGACCTTCTTTCTTCCATCTATCTTCTAGTATAGCCTCCATGCCATCTGCATTGTATGTTAGGTCCCATGGTCCTTTTCTCTTTGGCAAATCTTTCTTCAGCTTCTACCTTTGAACACTTTGTGAACTTTACCCCATAGGGAAGAAGTGTACAATCTGTTTTAGGATCCTAGCCATGTTCAGTATTATTCAGAGTTTTGCAGCGTTAATTCATTGCCAGAAAAATAAACACAGATAGCTGATGCTTCATTTAACATCTTTATAAATATAATAAGTAGATTTTTACAAACCAGTTGTAGATTTCTCCAACATGGAGCAAACTCAGACAGAAACATGTTGCAAGTAACTTCAGTAGAGCAGACATCAGTTTCACTTTAGTTCAGCAGGCAAGCATTAAACACAGCAGAGGAGAGAAGCAGTTTCATTTTCAACAGACAGACTCAGAGCTCAACATAGCTTCAGAGCTTAATATAGAGCCATATCTAGGCTACTTCTAGTTTCAGTTTCCAAATGGTTCTCATTGGCTGACAGTTGCTATGCCTATTCATTGGCTGACTTTGTTACCAAGCTCTATTCCAGTTCATGAATATACTCTGACAAGTATAACACTGTAAGTCTACTCAGACCATTGTAGTATTGTTACCTTCCCAGAATTCACCTGCCACGTCTTTCAATACTTCCTCCATTTGCCAATCCCCTACCTGCTACTTTCTCCTATAAGAATTCCCAACTCCTTGTCATAAAACATGCACTGACAAGGGTATATTTGAAGGACATACCTCTGTAATTCATATTGCAGTATTTTTTTTATTTTATTTTTTTGTCAGTTGCTTGCAAGATAATAGGTATAAGTAAAAACATAGTTATGAATACATGGATACATATAATAAAAATAAAAATAAAAGAAACAATGGGACAGGGATGATAGGCACGTTAGTGCGCTTATGCATCAACAAAATTGGTGAATTTAAAAATAACAGTGGCTATTATTAGCCTTGGACATAAGATCAAGTGAGTTTTCATTCTGATGAGCAGAATATGTTGACCCAAAGAAGTCTCTTGAAGGTTTACTTCCCACCTACGTACCTGACCATATGTCAGAAAAGAGAACACACAGAAGCACATTAAAACTTATAAAGAATGTAAAAATATATGAAATAAAATATATTTTTGTACAAAAATAACTTATACAAATGAAATAAAATATAAACAAATAACTTTAGCTGGCTAGAATATAGTGTGGATATTTAAAATAGAAATACACACTGGAGATAAATTGGAAACAAGGATATGGTGACAGAGAGATTCCCTTAATCAATAAACAAGTACTGTTACTTAAGCAAAGAGGACCGAAACATTTCTTAAGTTCTGGGAAGCAAGATAATATTCAGAAAGCTCTGATACAGTGGTGTATGAGGGATGGAGAAATACAATCAAGGTTGAATAATTACTTAAGTCTATCTCAGGGTTAGGGTTAATAAAGCTCTAATGTTCATGTGGAGTTGGTTTCCAGTGACTATTGCAGTTGATACTGGCTGCAAATACAACCAGAATATGCTCAGGATAGGAGTTTCCACCACAATGTAATGTGGTATCGATCGCAAGCACTGTCTGCCTGTCTGAGATCTGTGGATAATCAACAAGTAAAGCAAAGCAGAGCTTTTACGTCATCCTAAATCTAGATTTAAAAAAGCTTGAAACAGACATAAGTCAAACTACAAGCAACGAAAGGACAAAAGAGATGGCACTCAACAAAGATGGCTAAAAAACCTCCCCCAAACTGAACCAAAATAAGCTTTAAGATCAAATGGACCTGCAACAGAATCAGCTACAGAGTCAGAAGGCATTTTCTCATAAGAGGCTGGAGACATATGTTTAAAGTCAGTGAGTCCCTTTCAGAATGAGTTGGCTTGGTTATTAAGGGCCGGTCTTCATAGCAATCCATAAATGATTTTGTGTGGGTTCTCTTTGGAAGGCACTTGATTTTTGTATTTGCTATTCATTTCAAGTCTTACCCAAAGAAGCCATGGAAAGCCTCACTTAGCCTGCTGCCTTCCTAGCTGCCTCTTGTCCTTTTACCCTTCAGAAAGTGTGTGCTTTTCCTAGCAGTAGAGGTCATATATCTGAAGTGCGTTTCCTTTTCTGTACGTTTCTTTCTTTTCTGCACTACTTTATGTTCTTCAAGACGTTTATCCATGAATAAAAGGGCAACTGAAAGGTAGAGAGTGGTACAGCACAGGAAAATTGAAATTCAGCCTTCAGACAGAAGCACTTGTTTTTTGCATAGAAAACCTAGAGCTCTCTGCAAACAGTACAGGTATTTATTTATTTTTTGCATTCTTTGTATCTTAAAAGATGTTGCCTAGATTTCAATCTTGCCACTCTCGTCCCAAAGGGGCGAGAGGCAACCTGACTAAATTCAGTCTAAATTAACCTAACACTGCAGTTGTTAGTAACATGGTTGTTAAATGATTCACTGGACTTTCTGGGTTTTCTTCAAAGACTTTCTCATCCAAAAAAAATCAGAACTGAAGAAGCTGCTTGGATGAGAAGCAAAATGTCTTCAAAGAAAAACCAGAAAGTCCAGTTGCCTCTTGAAAAAGCATGTTTGGGACAACCATGACCTGGATGACTGAGAATCTCCATGGACATCTTGCCATTCTCCTTAACAGGTCTGTAAAAAAATACTTTGTACAGGGTTAAAAGATGTACATATTCTGTCTTTACTGAAGTTCTATGTTGATGTAACTCAAAACAAAAATGTGTACACCATTACAAGTCCATTTTATGCTAGTGAAGTGCAGTGAGACAAATGATGCTTCCAGATGAAGGTTATTCACGAAGGATTATAGTTGATCAGCACTTGAGCTAATTAAATATCTCACTTGTCAGATCTTGTTTACATCATAATCTTTGTTCTGGGTATAAGCATCTAAAGGAAAAATGTATTTCCTGTTTTATACAAGGGTATAGCTTTCACTGCGTACAGGTAGTCCTGGACTTATAACCATAATTGAGCCCAAAATTTCTGTTGCTAGGTGAAATATTTGTTAAGTGAATTTTGCCCCATTTTATGACCTTTCTTGCCACAGTTATTAAGTGAATCACTGCAGTTGTTAAGTTAGTAACATGGTTGTTAAATGAATCCATCTTCCCCATTGATTTTGCTTGTCAAAAGGTTGCAAAAGTTGATCATATGACCCTGGGACACTGCAACCATCATAAGTATGAGCCAGGTTCCACCAGTATGGATTGTTGAATGTAAAGAGCATGTTTTTCAAAAACTTTGAATAACATGTTTTATGAGGAGTGTGAAATTCAGTATCAGATCAAGAGCTTGGAGATAGTTCAGTCAGAAAAAGTGTTCATTTGCACAAATTTATTTGTCCTGAACATCAAGATGGTTTGCTAGTTTGGTTTCCGGTTTGTCGGCTTTGCGAGCGGTAGGGATTCGCGAAGCTGCGCGATCCCTGCCGCGCTAGCCGCTTTTTGGGGCTCCGATCCGAAGGGGTGCGGAGCAAGGCTGCCCTGCAGGGGCAGCTGAAGGTAGGGGATCCGGAAAAGGGTTTGGGGGTATTGCAGACCCCTCCCTGGCCGGCAGAACCTCCTTTTACCAAGACGGCGTAGCGGCGGTCTGTAATGGCCGCCACAAAGAAGCCGGCAGCTGGGCAAGTATGCGCTGGAGGAAGAGGAGAAAGTTTTTAAAAGTGAAAGTCTTCTTGGTCGATCCAGGACTCTGAGATATATTTAATTTAATTCCTGGAAGTGATGGCTTTTTGGATGATTCTTTCCATAAGAGAAAGTAAGCGGCAATTCTGAGGTGCTGAAAGGAAAGTTTACTCTCCCTCCCGACGGAATTAACAAACGGATATTGAGAAACCTGTTTTTTTTTCAGGTAAAACTAGCTTTATGGGATAAGTCGGAAGGGAGAGGACAAAAAATATATCTATCTGGCTGGATTTTGTTGGAGGAGATGCCTTAAGGATTTGGAGACAGAAATTTTTTTTTTAATAAGGCTTCAAAACACAGATTTGGATTTTCTTTTTCCTTTGTCTGATACTACCCTGGAAGAGAAAGTGGGAATTTTGGCTTGGCTTGGATTGATTGAGGATTGTGGACTTTGGGATTGTCTTATTTTCCTTTTGGAATATTTTGGTTGGAGTAAGAAGAAAGAGGGAAAAAGAAAAGAAAAGATTTATAATGGCTTTCTCCTTGAGGAACTGAGGGATGAATATGAGCAAACAAAAGCAGCCTGTAAAGATGGTATGGAAAAAGCTTTTCTATTTTTAGAAATGGCGCTGGTTAACTATGAACAGACAATGCGACAGATGGAATTACAACAAGAAGAAGACGAAGACACCATCTTTAATGAATCCCAAAATTTACCTAAGGAAGAAGGAAGGAAGAAAGTGAGGAAAATGAAGGACTTAAGATCTAAAAAAACATTTAAGAAAGAGAAAAATATGATGCAAAATAAATATAATGATAGCAAACAAGAGAAAAAGGGAATACAACAGAGAAGGGATGCCAGCAAGACAGAGGTTAGAAGAAGAGGGGGTAGGAAGATCGGGTGGGGAAGAAAGAAAGGGGAAAAGCGGAGAAAAGCCACAAAGTTTTAAAATTGGATGGGAAAAGAGGAATCTTTTCAGGGATAAAGGGTAAAGTATAATTTTTTTAAAAAAGATTTTGCAAGGTACATAAGACAGTATTGTAATATTTGTATTAGAAATAGAAAATTAGAATGGTTTAAGAGTTAATAAGAAGTTAAAATGTTGAAATGTTTAATAATGATTGATTTTTAAAATGTAATAAAATATTGAAGGGAAAGGCAATTAGAATGTTATAAGATTTATTATTTAGATTTATTATTTAACTACGTATTTAGGAGGATACTATGTATTTAAACATTTCTGATTTATTACTCTGTTTTTATTGTTATTAAAAGTAAAAATTAATTGATAGAATGTACCAAGCAGAATCAGATTGGATATTAGGTGTCATTTTAAATGTTAATCTAATATTTAGGAGAGGATAGAAAGGCATCATACTCTGATTAGAGATTTCAGGAGAAATTCTTTTTTTTTTCAGTATAAGGAATGAGATAGAGTGATAATAAAGGATGGGCAAAAGATACAAATTTAATGATTTAAATTAAGATGGATTGAATAAGATAGAATTATGAAGAGTGAAATGTGTGGAGAAGTATATATAGAAGATACAGAATGGTAAATAAAATAGGTAATGATCTGTAAGATGAGCATGAATATAATTAAAGCCCATATAAAGAGAGAGTACCGGGGCCAAGTTACTTTACAAAAAGATTTTTATATGTGTGTTTGTGTCTGTTTATGTTGGTGAAACCTTTTAGAAGTATAGAAAGAAAATGACGATAATCAAGTCAGAAAGAAATAGAGGACAAGAGATGTTTTTATGTTCATTTAGAAATGGTTTAAAATAGAATTGTATTGTATAAGATAAGGTTTTATCTGACTTGTAAAATTTATAATGGAAAAAGGTTCAAATATGTAATGGTTGATGATGATTTGTTTGTTTTTGAAATTAATAAAACTTGTTTTTTTTTAAAAAAAAGATGGTTTGCTAGTTTAAGATACTGCAAGATAACATTTCTATTCAAAGCGATTGTACCTCTCAGTGTAAATGGAGATGTCTTCTGCAAGATACATCTACTGAATCTTTCAAAACAAGGTGGAAAATTGGATTGTATTAATAAGAACCGTTCAGCTAAAAAACATCAATAATGTAATTTTGTGGAGCCCAATACTTGGAATTAACTTACTGAAAGCTGGGTGACTACAACGACAGGATTGAAATCTGTATCTGATGGTTACAGATCAGAACCTAAGGTTAGAGAGACTGTAAAAATCAATGCTGTGACACGACGAGTGATTTATATTTTAGATTATCACAAAAAAGTCAAATTCCTTCATGAGCCTGCATAGCTGTCAGCTTGTCAATTGAGCTTAATCCCTTGTGGAAAAAAAAAATAGAAGAATGAAAGATCCAAATAAGAGGAACTGAACAAACAACACTTGGTTTTGGGTCAAGTAATATGGCTGATATAATTTTCCATAAATGGCTTGCATTTCCCTTTCCATTAGCAAAGAATTCTATGGAATCACAAGAGCCAAGAAGCTATTTTCATTCTAATGAACAAAAAGCCACTGGTATGAAAACGAAAAGATTTCTTTAAAAAAAAAGTGAATTCAAGCTTGGTGAGCGAAATAATCCCTGATGGTTTCATTTAGACTGTATAGAGTGTAACAGAGATTATGATATAAAATGCTATCCTTATTTGTCTTCTGATGTGTGTGGGATGACTGAGCTGATGCTGGCCCTAAAACAACTTGGTCTGTATTCTAGTGATTTCTCTACAACAGGGGTCCCCAAACTTGGCAACTTTAACACTTGTGGACTTCAACTCCCAGAATTCTCCATCCAGCATAGCTGGGAGTTGAAGTCCACAAGTCTTAAAGTTGCCAAGTTTGGGGACCTCTGCTCTACAATCTTATCTGAGTTAAAGAAAAGAGAATAGCTTAGAATAGATGAGCCCTTAAATTGGAAAGCAGACAATCTGTAGCCCTCTAAAAATGACACATTTCTTAGTTGTATGAACTATAAAAGTGTGAGAACTTTTGCTTGAACTATTGTTGCTTGTGGGATTTTTGTTTTGTTTATTTGTTTAAATAACACATTCTGAAGGTTTGACTACATTCTGAAGGTTTGACTACATCAATGCCTTTATCAGAAATTCTGTTCCTGCTTGCTTGTCTTATGTACTCTTAGGTGAGCCCCAAATATATCTGTTAACCACCTAGTATAAATTGTACTTTCTTGTCTAAAATATAGACAAGATAAATATTAATAACATAGGTAGCTTAGCTTGCATAGATGTCTACTATGATTGCTCTTTAGATCTGGTTGAAGCTGTGAATGCAGGAAATCATTTGAAGCAGAGAAGGACTATGAATATTCCCAGTATAAATATCATAGAATCACAAATTCCTAAAAGACCATAAAGGTAATCTAATTCAATGCCTGCTTAGTGCAGGATTTACTAAAGATCTCTTGACGGATGACAATCCAGGCTCTGAAGATCTCTAGTGAAAGGGAATTCAACGCATTAGATGGCAACAACTGGTTGACAACGTGTACCATTGCCACTGCTGTTCACTTTAGCTGGACAATCAATAGATAATGGAGCAAGAGTCAGAGGTTTTGTGAAAACCTCAAGGAATGCATATACCAAAGCCATTCTGGAACTAAGTATTACCACAGACCTTCTCCTAAGGAGGCTCCACAAATAGAAGCTCCTTAAGAAACAGAGCCTCCTTGCTAGAAGAACAGCAAGAGGTTGCCATGAGGCCAGCAGACTCTGCAAGAAAACTAAGAAAAACCTTGCTTCGCCTCGACTGCAAAAAAACAAAGTAAGTTGGGTGCTGCTTGGCCCTGGAGGTGGGTGAAGAGCAGACTGAGTCCTGCAAGTCCCTCAGTGGCTGCTTTAGGCTCCCTTGCATGGACCAGGTGAGATGGGAGGAGATAGGTGGATGGGGTGCTGCGGCATCCCTGCGTTGGGCTGTAAGGATGAACAATGGCAGGGGAACTTGCAGTGGCTATGACTTCGAAACCAGACACCTTTTCAGGGGTCTGTTGCAACTTTAAACAGTCACTAAGAGATCAGTCACAAGTCAAGGACTACCTTGTATTTAAGAGCGAAGCATGACTTGCACATTGCTACTTAATGCATTACTGGAAGTTCTAAAAATTCTCTTGAAATGATTGTGAGCTGCACAAGATTATGAGTTTTAACAATCATGAATACACACGTGCACATACACACATGATTGCTAAAACTCATAACTTTGTATATTCATATATTTATATATATGGAATCCTTTATTCCTTCTCTTGGTGAATTTTTCCTAATGTGTAGCGCTTAATGGCCTTCTTTGCAGATCACTTCTTCCCATCAATAATTATTCCCATTGTAAAGTGATTATCATTATTTTTGTTTTGTTTATGCTAATCCCCCCCTCTCTCTTACACACACACACACACACACACACACACACCTAAAGATGCTATGTATACTATATTAGAAACTCTATTTTGCATTTTTTGAATATACAGCTCAATTTTATGTACGTTGCTAGAAATATATTTTAGGAGCATTTATTGCTATTGTGTTTTTCCGGTTTGTGTTCTGGAAGTAGCCACATGCCTGCAATATTTTGAGGGTGATTGGGTCCTCTTTATTTTCTCCACTCCAATTTACATATGATACATTTCACAGCAAGTCGTACATTTAGCAAATGCAGCTTTGTTTATCTAAATTCTGTAAAAAAAAATTCAGATTGCATTTTCTCCAGACATTTTACATGAGCACCAGGAAAGAAAACGCATGCTTTTTATGTGATGTGATCTGCTTTGGAATTGAAGAGGTGTTGCATGTAAGCTAAACAAAGCAAGTCTTTGTTTATACATTCTTAATATTTATTGGAGAAGACTCTGTTCATGTTTAGGATTGTTGAATGAAATCCAATGGAAGAGGCCCTCACATCTATATAAGTTTCAGCTTTCTGAACCTTCAGAATAACTTTAGAAATGCAGGTTTAATATTATTCATTTTACATGATAACTTCCAAGCTCCATGGAACTTTTCCTTTTTCTGTAATCTGAAAGTCAACATTGTTACTTTGTATTAGGAGGAAGGGAAGGTGATTTCTCTTGTGTATTAATTATATTTCGAAACATTAAAAGTGACAGAGGTCAGTGGGCAGCACTGATCTGAAGACGAAGGTTACTGACATTCTCTTAGAGACTGATTCAAGGCCAAAAGTAGGTGTACCAACTTCGGTCTTCCCACCAAGGCTTCTCCTGAGACATTCTGGAAAGAATGTATTTATTAAAAAAATTACGGCTTCATATCTAGGTCAAATAAGTAAAGAAAGGAATATTTCACAGGTTAAAAAAAAAAAAGCTAAGGAGAAAAATTGTCCTGTGTTTGTAGTTTTTAGCACATTCACTTCATACTGCTGACTATAATAAAAATCCATTTTCAGAATTGGCCAAGTTCCACAAACTCTACAGAAATGGAATGTAGTGCTGGGGACTTCCAGTTTGAAGTCTCTTTGGCGACAGACAGAAATCCGCAATCGTGCATGGTTTCGGTCTGGGCTCGCTGCTGGAGCGCCGCAAGCTGGCTGGTTTCGGGACTAAGCCACCCCATAGAGGTGGTGAAGAGGAGGGAGACCGCCAACAGGGTTGAGGAGAGCCGCATCTCTCCTCCTCAGCTGGCCATTACTCCCTTTCCTGAAGGCGGTTGCAGCGGTGGTCAGAAATGGCCACCAGAAAGAAGAACTCGACCGGTAAAGAACGTGCAGGAGGAAGATAAGAAGTGAAAGTTTTGGCTGACCGGATTAAATTATAAAAGCAACAACTAAGGTACCCTGGAATTTAAACCTACAAAAAAATAACATCGCTCCCAAAGAAGAGTCGGAAGCAGCGAAGGAAAGTGAAAAGGGAAAGGTTTGGTTTTTTTTCTCTTCTCTCTCCTTCCCTATACTGACAACTAAGAGACTTAAATAAGAAATCAGAGAAATCCGCTTTGACATCAATAGGCAATTAAGCTGAAAATAAAACAAAATGTCAAAGGGATAATAAAGATTTCTGGACACTATTTTTTTTTTTTTTTCATAAGCAGGAAGGGAGAGAAAAAGAATAAGGGCAGGATCTGGAAGAGGGAGGAGACTGCCTGGAATTAAAAAGAATCTACAGTAAAACTTCAACAAGACTTCTAAAAGATACATTTTAACTGAAACTTTGTAACCAAACAGTAACCCCAGGAAGAGAAAGTGAAAAAAAAGAGCAAAAAGAAACAGCTTGCGTGTATTTGGATTATTTGGTGATCTTTGGATTCTTGGTTATTACATTTGAATGACTAAAATTAATCGGGTGGTTGTTTAAAAATTTATACAATGGCATCACTTCTGGATGAATTGAAAATGGAACTTAAAAAGTACAAAGAAGATGCACAAGAAGGAAGGGTTCTTTTGGCTTCGTTTTTCAATTCTTAGAAATGGAGATTTGGAACTATGAGAAACAACAAGAAACGTCTGCAAAACAAGAAGACTGGGACAAAGAAGAAGCCATCTTTAATGAACAAGTACTTTTATGTGGGGAAGAAAAAGGAAAAGGGGGGAAAGAGAATGGAGAATTTAAGACCTTAAAAAACAACCAAAGAAAAGAAAAATAATTCAAAAAATAAGTATAATACTGGAAAGCAACAGAAAAGGGGAATACAGAAGAGAGAAATAGAGGTAGAGAGACAAGGGGGTAAAAAGGGGAGAGAGAAGAAGAGAGGGAAGAAGGAAAGGAAAAGAAGTTACAAAGGACCAGAGCAAGATATAGAGAAACAGGACCTATTTAGAGATAATGGGTGAAAATCTAACTGAAAAAGGGATTCTGTAAAGGTACATAAGATTGTATTGTTATATTAGTAATAGAAATAACTTTAGAAAATTGGAAACAAGGTATGATTAAAATGAGGGATAAAATAGTTAGTGTAATTTAGTGAAATGTTTGTGAATAAAATAAGTGAAATAAAATAAATGAGAAAATTGAATTAGGAAGGAACGGGAACATTTTAATTAGTTAATGTTTTATAAAATATAGGTGAAGAGGCTGGGGGATTAATTATGGAAAGCTTATAATTGTTCCCATAGAAGTATGATATTTAATTGAAAAGTAATGTTACAGAAGTTAAGATTTTAATGAATATTAATATTTATTTATTTATTTATTATTTATTTATTTATTTATTTGATTTGTCAATTGTTTACAAGATAATAAGTATAAGTGTATACATAGTTATGAATACATGAAATGGGTACATATAAGAAAAATAAAATAAAAATAAAAGAAACAATAGGACAGGGACGGTAGGCACGTTGGTGCGCTTATGCACGCCCCCTAGAGGCCTCTTAGGAAAGGGGTGAGGTCAATAGTAGACAGTCTAAGGTTAAAGTTTTTGGGGTTTGGGGAAGAAACTACAGAGTCGGGTAGAGTATTCCAGACATTGACCACTCTGTTGCTGAAGTCGTATTTTCTGCAATCAAGTTTGGTGCGGTTAACCTTGAGTTTGTATCTATTGTGTGCTCTTGTGTTGTTATGGTTGAATATTGAATATTAATGATAGAATTGAATTGGAATGGAATGTGTTGTTTTAATTACATACATTTATAATTTTTTCTTTTTTTAAGAATACAGTGTGTATTTTAAGAATGTACCAAGCAGAATCCGAATGGAAGTTATGCATTATATTGAATGTTATAATTTTAGGGTATATATTGAAGCCTAAATAAGAATTAATTGGATAAACTTAGAAGATATAAAGGCGTCATACTCCAATCAGTAACTACAGGAGAAATTTTGTTTAATGAGAAAAGATAATAGACAATTGAAACAGGACAGACAAAAAATATAAATACAATGATTTGAATTGAGATGAGATAATTAAAATAAAATTGAGAAAACTAAAAGAGGGGAGAAGCTATGCAGAAAATGTAAAATAGTAATAAGATATGGAATAGAACATAAAAATGAGCATGAACTTGAATTTGTGTCTGTACAAAGAAATGTAACCCGGGATTACGCTACTTTCAAAAAAGATGTTTTATTTGTATTTTTTTTCTCTTTGTGAAAACTCAAATAAAATTTACAAAAAAAAAAAAAAAAAAAGAAAGAAAGAAAGAAATGGAACATAGTGCCATCAATCTATTATTTTAAATTTTGGATTAGGAATAAAAGATGATGTGATACAGAAAGGAAAGTTTTACAGTGGCATAACTGACCCATGACATTCTTCTCAAGGATACTTGCATTCCAAATATTTTTACAACACCATTATGTCAATAACTACAGAGAAAGATTTCTCCAGTTTTGGTTGTGTCAAAGTTCTGTTGATCTTTTGTTAAAATTAAGTTTATATTGAAAGTGAATTCACCTGCTTAGAAAAATACTGATTTTAAAATACTCTAGCAACTTCCTACAGTACGTTTATATTGTAAAAAGGCAGAACAAATTGGGAATATGCTTTGCTTTGCACCTAAAACAAAAAAGAGGAGGTAGCATCCACCCAGTTTTCTTTCCCCTTTGGATGTGAAACTAGTATACCCCTGGAAGAACGGAAGATCCTAATGCCACTGGTAGAGTGAGAGATTAATGTGCTTCTCTTGTATTTATGCTGTGTATAGCGTGAGAAAAAATATTCAGTTATCACAACACTTACCATTTAATTTAGCCAAATAGTGTCAAAGAATTGTAGGAAATAGCACAGAAGAGGATAACATCCCTGGAGTATCTGGATTTGATGATATTTGGGAAAAGGGGAAACAGCACACACAAATGCCTTATATATCAAATATCTACAAAGAGAATAGAAGAATCGCTGTAGGCTATATATCACTGGAGATGGAGTTCTTGTTTAAAATGTAAGATTATCAGCACTCCCAGCATTCGTACTGTATTCCTAAGAGACAATTTGTTGCTTCTTCAGGTTAGATATGACCTTTTTTTGTCTTTAGAGTTGAAAAAGGAGTAAAGACAAAATTTGGAAAAATAATAATCTTATGAATGTCAGCGATGAGGCAAACAAGTCTAAATCTTGATACTGGAGAACATTAATATTACTTACTATTAAAGATAATTATTATGAACATCAATGAATCTTCATAGATAATATATTTTGTTATATATAACAGAAAACTGACTCTACTGAAAAGTATTCAATAAATTCTGCGAGAGATTGTCTTCGGGTCAGCTGAGGACTCCAATGACACTGGAAAAGGTTTCCTTCCGCTTACTTTCCCATGTATAGACATACATAATGACAAGAGTTGGAAGGGAAATTTCTCCTTAATTCTATGTTGGATCTCTCATTGGTAATTTTCAATCTGTTACTTCTTGTCCTACCCTTATATCCTTTGGAGAATAAATCGATCCCCTCTTCTTTGTGACAACCCCTCCAATATTAGAAGATCGTTATCATGTTGCCTCCATTCCTTCTCTTCTTTAGGCCAAACGTACCCAGTTCCTGGAACCATTCATCATACTTTTAGCTTCCAGCCCCCTAATTATCTTTGTTGCTCTTTTGTGCACTCCTTCCAGTCTCAATATCGTGTTTGTATCATGGTGATCAAAACTGAATGCGGTATTCTAAGTATGGTCTTATCAGTGTATAGCAGTACTAATATTTCATGTGATCTTGATACTATTCCTTTGGTGATGCAGTTTTGGACTGCATTGGCTTTTTTTTTTTTTTGCAGCTGCAACACACTGCTGGCTCCTACTTAAATGATTGTCCACTAGGGCTCTTAGATCCCTCTCACAGTTACTGCTGTTGAGCCAAGTACCTGTGCATTTGGTTTTTATTGCCTAAGTATAAAATCTTGCTTTTTTTTTACCACTGACTTCCATTTTGTTGGATAGGACCCACTCTTCAGGTCTGTCAAAATCCTCCTGAATCTTTATCCTGGTTTGTAAAGTAATGGCTATTCTCCCCATCTTGGTGTCATCTGCAAATTTGATGAGTTCCTCTTCTATCCCCTCATCTAAATCTTTTATAAAGATGTTGAAGAGTACTGAGCCTAAGACAGAATCCTGAGGGTTCTCCACTGCATAGTTCCCTCCATATAGACATAGTTCCATTGAGGACTAAACATAAAGTGCAATTTGTCAGCCAGTTATGATGCTGCCTATCCCACATTTTTCTATCTTAGCAAGAAGTTGGTTGTGGTCTACTTTGTCAAATGCCTTATTGAAGTCCAAGTGTACTATGTCCACAGCATTTCACATTTTGTCATTTTTTCAAAGAATGCAGTATGATTTGTTTGGCATGATCTGTTCAGGATCTTCCCAGTTATTGATGTCAGGATGATTGGTCTGTAGTTTTCTGGATCTATTTTTTTCCCCTGATGTATAAGCAAAGATGTATATTTACTACAATGTAAGCTAAACTTTCCAGTAAACTATTTGCAGAGATCAGTATGTCTAATCTGGCCATATTGCAGACAGATCCACTAGAGATTTGTCTTGGCCTTTCAGATTCTGCCTTGATGTCAACAATTACATAAAACTGAAGCCAAGGCAAAGTCTAACCCCCCCCCCCAATCTTCCTTTTGTAAACAATGTCTTTCATAGTTGAATTTTTTAGTCAGAAGTATTTAAAAAATTGAGCAAGTTTTGTAGCTTTTGCCTGCTTTGTTGGGTGAAAATTATCTTCATTTTTTCAAGTGTTTAGACATCTACTTAGAAGAGCACTTGATAGTTGAAAACAGACAGAACAGCAGTAACAAACTGAGAAGATAGAAGGGTCAAATCATGTATTCATTAATAGAACTGCCTTCATCTGGGCAACTGTAGAGGCCAATAGCTCAATTATTTTTTGACACCTGTTTGGGGGGAGGGGAATTGGATCTACTGAAAGTGTGTCCCAGCTTTTATATCTGCTGTATTCCTTTGTATCACATAGACTAATGCAGCAGCATAGAATATCTTGTTAAAAAATAGAGTTGCACCAGATATATACTGTATACATAACTGATAAAATGATTGTCAATAATCTAGTTTAAGTTCGTTTATAAAGTTGCAACATTATCACTTTAATAAAACTCTTCTGCATTCATCCAAGATAACCTAAATTATGCTGTAGTTGAAATAAAAGTTAATTACCCTCTATCATATAATCACTATTTGTATTAATCACTTCAAATGTGCACTGCAGGTTCATTCATTTAAATATCCTGTTCTAGAGAAATGAACTTTTAAGTTCATTCCTTACCCTGTTTTTAAAATCTCAGAGGTTTGCAAATATTCTCTAGTCGGAATTTAGAAAAAAAAATATCTAGTGCCCTAAAGGCCTTTCCCAGATTTGATTTGATTTGGCAATGAAGCATTATAGTTACTTCTAGTTCTCTAATTTTCCTTTAAAAAAACAATCTGAATATTTTCTGTGGCTCCTGCCATCAAACTCTTCTATAGACATTTGCCCTTGTAAAATAATTTAATTTAAAAATAATAATTTCAATTTATTTGACCTATGGTTTGAGGTTACTTTATTTGAAATTACTTGATGGTAGTTTTCAAGATGTTGAAAATGTTTGCTCAAAAAATAAATATTGCTATTGCAGTTCAGCAAACTCCTGAGAGTGGGATTTTGAACTCCCCGGAATAATTGCTCAAAACATTTGAAAGTTGATGTTTTGCAAAGCATCTTAGCCTGAGCTAAAGCTTCCTTCCTTCAGCCTTTGATAGGCGCCGGCAGCTGCACTGAGAGCAGTTCCTGCTTCTTTCCAGATATGTGTGATGCATAAAACCCAAGTGCACGGATGGTCCCAGCAGAAATGTTGCCTTTTCAGGAGGATGTATCTGCAGACAAAAAGAGAAACATTCAAACAGCCAAATATGGTCTCCAAAGATTCTTTCAGGAAGATAGCTTTGTCCAAATAGCCCGATTTAAAGGACTTCCCTCCCTTTATAATACTTTTCACAGCCCAGCTCTATAATATGGGGATTGTTTAACTTCAATAGGAGTAAAAAAAAAAAAAATAACTTCTGGGTTTAATACAGTGTTTAAAGTAATTTTGCCTATTCAAAACTTTATTTACTTACTCACTCACTCACTCATCACTCCCTTCCCTCCCTCCACTACAGCTCTGGGTCTTATCCTAAGGCAGGGATCCCAAACTCAAGGCCTGCAGGCCAGATCCGGCCGACGGGGTGCTTAAATCTGGCTCGCGGGACTGGCCTGGAAATATCAAAGGACCGGCCTGCTGTGCCTCTGCTGGCCAAAATGGGCCATGGGGGGCCACGCACTCTGCTGGCCAAAGAGAGTGTTGCAGGAAGCCGTTCAGGTTGAAAATGAGTTGCGGGGGCAGCACGTGTGGTTCCCCTGTGCCCCATTTTGGCCAGCAGGGTGCTGCAGGAGGCGTCCGTCCTGTCTCCCCCCCGCTACACCCCCCCCCCAGCCCACAGAGGAGAACCACAATGCTGATCCAGCCCTCGAAAGAAATCCAGTTTGACACTCCTGTCCTAAGGTAACATTTACTAAGAAATAAAAAGAAAATAACTCCAAATATATACACGAAAGTTAAAATAAACCATGTGAAAGCTAGAAAATGCAAAAAAAAAAAATGTACATGCTGGTTATTAAGTAAGGGGTTTCTCACATATAACTCTTTAATCACAACAAAAGAGGCTAAGTTTTCTGTTTTGCATGGCATTCTTTGGAAGGCAACTTACTGGTCCGTGCAACAGAGATGCTTGGGTGAAAAAAAAGAAAAAAGAAAAAGAAAAAGAAAGGTGGATATACATCCCTGAAGGGCACACGGCACACTGAGTTTTCCATGGTATGTGATTATGCCATAGCGAGACAGATGGGTGGCTGTAAATGAAGTATTGTACCATTTCCCCCTGAGACATAGGAAGCTGTGTCCTTCCTTTAGATCTTCTGTCATGGTAGTGCACACAATTAGCTACAGAATATTAGTTGCCTTGCTGGATGCAAGTCAACATCTTCCCATAAAATAGAGCAGCATGACAAAACCTTTTTTGGCAGATCAAAAGACATCAGTGCATCCTTGGCTCTCAGCCCGCAGAGAATTTGTGTGGGGTTTTTTTTAAAAAAAAGACTTGCAGTAAATAGGTGACCCGGTTCACACTGACAAGATTTGTTTTGAGGGAAATAGGCAGGTTCAAGCAGCACATTTTAGAGGGCCATAAAGAAGAGGAAAAACTAAGCTGTCTCTCTAGGCAAAACCCATGGACATGGGGGGATCATTCTTAAGAGGAATCTTGTAGCCCGTAGTGTTCTGACCAAGGCTCCCTGAGACAGTAACAATCACTTGCTGTTCCCAAAAACCACTTGTTTTATTTTTATGTATGACTGTAAATTTGTCGCTTGTATCCTTATGATTTATACTGACTGTTTCATAGTATGATTTGACTGCTTATTGTATCCTATGACTATTATTAAGTGTTATACCATATGAATTTTTGATGAATGACGAATGTATCTTTTCTTTTATGTACACTGAGTGAGAGCATTTGCACCAAGACAAATTCCTAGTGTGTCCAATCACACTTGGCCAATTAAGAATTCTACCTTCTATCTATCTATTTCAATGGCTGTGAATTATATGCATTTACAGCTCCTAATGAGTCCAAAACAGTTTATGAACAGTCCAATAGAAGTTTGCCACAGTCTTTCGGGATAGGGCTGATAAGCACCTTATCTCCCTTGAAATGCTGTCAACGACTAAATTGCCAATTAGCTGTACAAGGCCAAACGGAGCACAAAGTCAACACGGAGCTTCAGAGTTTAAACTGACCAGAATGAACAAAATTGCTTCCTGCAAAGGCTCATTTCCCTTTGCTCCTCCTTTATGTCTTATGGGAGGGGCCAATCGTCTCCAAGTCTTACTTCTGAGTCACCCTTTTGTCTTAACTGCTCTTGCCTTCTGGCAGCTCTGCACAAGTGCACACTGGGAACAGGCTCCCTCTGTTCTTCTGCCTTGCTGATGTCAGATTCTGGAGGTTCTGGAGTCAGCACATAACTCTCAGATGGCTCTGGCCCCATCACTGTGTCGTACGCAGATCCCTCGTCTGAGCCCTCCCCAGACTTCAAAACTGGCCCATGTACCTCCCCACTGTCTGACTCTGCTGCCAGTTCCACAGGCCGCCGGTGGACCACAACACATAGTTTAGACCAGGGCTGTCAAACTCGCAGGTTGTGGGCTGGATGCGTCACGCGCTGGCCATGCCCATGCCCAGTTTAGCAAAGAGAAGGTCCTGATACATCACATGATGCCGCTGTGATGATGTGAGTTTGACAGCCCTGGTTTAGACTGAAAGACACTAAGTGAGCCAAAAAGAATTACAGGCTAGCCTGGGACATGGAGATTTTTTAAAAAAATATTTGTTTTACAGCTGGGTAAGGAATTAGATGGAATTCTATTAGCGCAGAGGAGACAAGAGATAGGTTTTAAATAATGGAGGCAAAATCATTACCTAAACAGCGTTTTTATAGAAATCTACTTCTAAATGAAATGGAACTAGTGCATCCATGTTAATAAGCAGAGAGTAAAATGTGATTATTCTTTTGGCATAAAAATGTTTTCTGCCTATTCAGTACACAGTTCTCTCTGCTGCTGAGTGATTTGAATTTGTACATGTCTGCATATTTTGTTGTTGTTTTTGTAGTCAAATATTATAATAGAGTATTGATTTTTTCCCCCACTGAATTACCAGTGTGCCAATGTCCTTGCCCTTTCATGCATTCCAGATGTCTGGAGAAATTTACACATTTTCTGATCTATAACCTTCCCCAAGTGAAATGTCCATGCTAGTGATTGGTAGATTGGTAGACGCAAGGAGAAGCTGCTTGTTGTAACTTAAACAAGATGCAAGAGGCACAGCCCAGCATCTCTTCAAATTACACAGTGTATATACACTTGTATTTGTATGTAGTTGTATTTAGCCTTAAGAACATGTTTCTCCTAGTACAAGTTTCCATTGAAAAGATACTTAATATACTTTAAAAATAGCATTTATAACTATTGTATGCACTTCACTTACATCTGTTTTGTTGTACAGGGCACTGAAACGTAACCTGTGTCTTATTCATTTTGGAAATGTTTGACAACCATTTGTTCAGGTGTACATTGCTTAAGTAAATGGGCTGTTTTCACTCTGATAATGCATTTTATGATAATTATGTTTAGACATAATTTCTGCACTTATAAAAAATTAACTTTCGGAATTGGGGTTAGGAAATATCTTTTCTTTTCCCCAATGCAACAAAGATACTTTTTAGAATTTCCATTAGTATCCTTTTCATATATTATATTTCTGCCTCTATTAACAGTTAATTGCTACTATTACCAATTGATCTATTGGACAATTTATTTCTATTTTTATGCAAGTCTAGTTAAAATCAAATCACAATCATTGTGCATTTGCACCTTCTTTTCTCTCTCTCATCAATATAGTCAAAGCTTGTTCATGAAAGCATTTATATGTTTTGAATGCAATTGTAATTAAAAAAAGCAGCCCCCTTAAACTATTTACTTCTATTTTTCTGGAGAATACTAATTGTGGCCATGTCTGTCTGCTCCATAGTGTAAATTGTTCTAGTGCTTAGTTGCTGATTAATATTTTGTAATTTATTTACAACATTGCAATCATTAGATAAAGATGTTATTGATGTTTGGAGACCAGTTTGTGATGTTTCCCCCCCCCACTAATTAATGATCTGAATTTGGATTAGGTTAGACTCTGATACTATTTCTGTTCAATGTTTATTTGCATTGATGGAGGGCATTAGAGCAGTTCTGCCCCATTTTCTTCCTGATTTTTCTTTATTCAGCTGGGGAATTTGATGGAGTGGTACCCACACACTTGATTGAACAAGAGTCCTTATCAGGATTAGGCTGAGAAGCATGCTGATTTTGAGCCAATCAAAAATCTTTCTTCAGATGAATGCATTGAAACCAAGGAAAACATGTAATGTTATGTAAGAAATACCTAGAGAGACAGGGCAAAAGTAAATGCTCCTTGGGAATGTCCTGATAAGAGAAGGCATAGCCTGCAGTGGAGAAAGAAACTTAGAAGGGACTCTATTTATTTATTTGATTTGTCAATCACTTACAAGGTAATAGATATAATATATATAGACATGAGTAAGAATACAGGAAATAGGTACGAATAAATGGGGACAATAGGACAGGAACGGTAGGCACGATGGTACGCTTATGCACACCCCTTACAGACCTCTTCAAAATGGGATGAGGTCAATAGTGGTTAGTTTGAGGTTAAAGGAGTTGGGGTTAGAGGATGTAACAACAGAGTCAGGCAGTGCATTCCAGGCCACTCTGTTGCTGAAGTCATACTTTCTGTAATCAAGTTTGAAGCGGTTTACATTGAGTTTGTATCTGTTGTGTGCTCTTGTATTGTTGTGGTTTAAGCTGAAGTAGTCATTGACTGGTAGGACATTGTAGCTTCCCTAGCTTCTCAGATTGTTAAGGAGATGGTGGAAGAATTTTACTTTCAGACTTATAAGATTCTGTTAATGTAGCCTTACAATTAGGTAGAGTTAGTCCATATGATTGTGTTTCCTGTCTGATTTACTTGGAAATCTGTCATCAAAAGATTATGATACTCACTTAGCCATCCAGATCAACCAAACCAACACAGGCATCAGAAATTAGCAGCCAGGACACAGGATATAGTTATATATGAGCCATGGTGGCACAGTGGTTAGAGTGCAGTACTGCAGGTTACTTCTACTGACTGCCGGCTGCCTGCAATTTGGCAGTTCAGATCTCACCAGTCTCAAGGTTGACTCAACCGTCCATCCTTCTGAGGTGGGTAAAATGAGGACCAGATTGCAAACTCTGTTAAGTGCTTAGAGAGGGCAATAAAGCACTGTAAAGTGGTATGTAAGTCCAAGTGCTATTTCTATATAGTTTCGCAGAGACTAAAATGAAATCTGGAGGGGGAAAAAAAAAAAGAAAGATCTTGATGAGAGCAACGTTAGGAAAGAATTTAACCTCCCACTTTGTAATGCCATTTCTCTAGTCAAGATCGATGAGTAGCTAATGCACAGTCTTTTATTGAAGAGCATTTAAGTACTTTTCTTGAGTTAGTTTGTCTTAAGTGTGAAGTGCAGGGGAACCAAGCGAGCTGAAAGGTAAGGCTATCCTCGGGGAATAGTGCCAGTCTTTGCCACTAGAAACTCAACATTTTCCACTGGAAACCTGCCCTTAGGTGAGCTATCTACTGTAGATAGTTTCAAAGCCACAGAAATACAGGTTGATGCTTCCCCGGCTTCTCTGAATTGTTCTGTCGTTATATCACGCGGCTTCTAGCAAGACTGTCGTTCTGAAGATGGATCATTGATTTAGCTTGACTTTTCTGTGAATCACCGTGCTCTGCATTGGCAGGCAAAGGCTGCCTTAGCTGTTCTTTGATGATTGCATGCTGGGCTGTACAGTACCTGCATATTGATGGAATTGCCAGCATTCTCGAAGCTTATCACATCCATGATGAGTCCCCTTAAGCAGTGACAGGAGGGGGGAAGGGGAAGCAGAGTCACAGTTAGATGAACAAATCATGTCATGTTCTCTGTCTTACCTTGTTATGTCTATAGTTGGTTAATAAATTACTATATTTAATGCATGATTGCATTGTAATGCGTCATACCAAATGCATTAAATAGCAAGTCTTTAAGCAACGAATATACCAAAGTATATTACATACACTACATATACACAAAGGGAGATTTAGGATGATGTGACTTTGTCTTTGCATGTCTTTGCTGTGTGTGTGTGTGTGTGTGTGTGTGTGTGTGTGTGTGCGCGCAGTCTTTTTTTTTAAAAAAAACATCATATTCTAGCTACATATAGTTTGTGACTTCCAAAATTGGGCACACATAATTTCATCCGTCAGTTAGTTATACTAACCCCTCCCTTTTTTTTTCTTAAATAGGATAATGATGTCATCTTTGGCCCCCAGAACCAAGCATAGAACAATGCAAATGTGCCATACCATCACATTAATTTGGCATAAACTACTTTGATTCCTGATGCATAAAAATTGTATCCATCTGGGCTCTTCTATTCTGTGAAAACCTTAATGACCAAAAAAAAAAAGAATTGTTACATTGTTGGAGGAGTAACAGAAAATGCAAATGTTTTCCATTGATTTTTATTTTTTCCGAAAATTGTACAAAAGCACCACTTACTTTGAGTCAATACATTACATTGCGAGATGGTCAAGATCTGGCCTTTTCTTAGCTATAAATACTGTTTTGCATCTAGCTCTACATTCAAATAATTATCCATTATTTTGATGATGACTTTTAGTGTCCAAATTTGGCATTAGATTTGATAGCAGCAGCAACAGCAAGAGGGTTTCACAAATATCACGTCTGCAGCAGCTGCAATCATGAAAAGGACAGGCAAGGCATTCTTTTACTCTGACATACGTTTTATAGTACAATTCTAGATGAAATCTCCCTTGATATTTTCACTGTTCACATCAGCCACCATACTCCATGTGCAGATAGTAACGCAGCTATTAGGAGAATAGGATTCAACTCTCTGCTATAAATTAATCTTCGCTTTATGGGATTTCACAAAGTAAAATGTTGCTTCCAAATATGGTATATTCTCTCCTCTTCTGAGCATCCTACAGACCTCAAGTCTGTATAAGAAGCTTGTTAAGAGTACTCCTTGTGCTGTAATTAAATACAACTGCATAGTATGAGAGCCGTGGTGGTGCAGTGTATAGGCATAGTATAAGAGCCGTGGTTGCACAATAGTTAGAATGCAGTATTGCAAGCTAACTCTGCTCACATTGCCAGGGGTTCGATTCTTTCAATCCCATCCTTCCACGGTGGGTAAAATAAGGACCCAGATTGTTGGGGGCAATAGGCTGACTTTGTAAACTGCTTAGAGAGGGCTGTAAAGCACTGTGAAGTGCTGTTGCTATACAATGAATAAATAGCAGGGTGAATGTAGCTTGTAGAAGATCTGGGGCAGAGGAGTCAAGGCCTGGATGCGTCATGTGCTGGCCACGCTCCCACCCAGCGATGATGGGAGTTTGACACCCCTGAGATAGGGTGTGGTTTGCGTACATACTCTCACACAGCAGGTGGCAGAATCCAACCCCCTGAAAAACTAAGGATTGGAAGTGATTATTATATGAATGGGAGACCACAAGGAAATTGTAGAGTGTTAGGATAGACTTGGAAGTTACAAAGCAAGTGGGGCAGGAGCGGCAGGAATCTCTTTCTATATTGTTTCCAAGAACAACACATCAGCAAAATTTAAGGGAGAATTGTCTTTACTGTTTGATTCAGCTATTCAGTAGTTAGCTCATGACAAATGCCTTTACTATTGCTGTGGTCAGCTTCTTATTTTAGACCAATAAGGATCTATTTCCAAAATACAGTATTTGCTGTATGTTAAATTATTACAGATCTCCAGCTTTTCATGTGGAGACTGCATGGGAACCTATTTTAGGGATATGGGTAACAGATACATTTCAGATTGAGAAGGCTGAAATAATTCAACTACAGCCAGGCTATGCCTTTGCAATATATGCTCCAGGGGGTGATTTAACTATCAATGTATTGGAGTTCTAATTGGTAGTGATTATCTGTGGCTGTGCTTTGTTGTTGTTATTGTATGGAATAAATAACTAGGCCAGCAGAAGAAGAAAATTTGTCTTTTCTCCTGAGAGGGATCCGCTTCCTTATTTATAATAAAGCATTATTATCATTTTATTTTCTTGTCCTTTGAGGGCAGCTTCAATGAATAATTGTGGAGGTCTTTAACACTTAATACATATTTTTAATATAATTTGTACCTTTTATACTGGAATGTGAATGAAGTACAGCTTGTTTGCTTGCTTGCTTCCTGCTGCCTGCCTACCTCTACCGTCCACCCATCATCTTCCTTCCTTCTTTCCTTTCCTCCCTCCCTCCTTATCATCCATCATTTTCCTTCCTTCCTTCCCTGCCTCCCTCCCTGCCTCCCTGCCTCCCTCCCTCCCTCCTTCCTTCCTTCCTTTACAAATTGTATTTCTAAGTTGTTCTTATGCTGGGGAGCATCCTGCTTTATCAGCTACTGTCAAATACAAAATTTATAGAAACACCATGGCCCAAGAGAGTAAATTCTGTTGACTGTTAGTGGCTTCGCTAATAGCTCATATTTGGGGTCAACAGGAGCTTGCAGAAAACATGTTAAAAATTCTCACAGGCCTGTGGAGACTACAGATTCCCGGAGCATTTTTCTTTTATTATTGAAGGAAGATAAATTAACTCTGTGGTAACTATTGTTAGCATATCTGTTCTGTATTGAACTGATCTGTAGTAGTAAACCTAAAAGTATAACGGTCATAGATTGAAACTTACATTAAGATTTAAACTGTGTGATTATGAGTCCCTAATTATTTTTGATACTGAAATATGTGTCCTAGTTAAATGCAGAAATCTTATTAGCATTTTGACTTTGAGAAAAAAATATATATACTTTGAGATTGTTTATGCTGAGAGATTAAACTCTGGACAGGCAAACATTGCTTAGATTGTGACTCCTTCCCAAAAGTAATATGATCAAAACGACGCTGAAGATATTTACATACATCTTTGTGGAGATCTTCAAATCCCCAGATATGAAAGATGTGTTCAAGGTGAAGGACATTTTCATCTTTGAATGAAAAAAGATCCTATTTAGATATAACTCGCAGTGGCCTTTTTGACACAGTAAAAAATGAAAAGCTCTTTTTTTTCCAGGCTAACATTATGCTTCCGCAAAACCATTCTTTTTTTTTTTTTTTTGAAAGCCTTTCTTTCCCCAGGTACTGTTCCTATTTTTTTTTCTCTTGATATTTTTCCATTCTCAAATATTCTTCTGTTCCCCTCTCCTGTTTGTAAGAAAATGCAGACTCTCCTCCTTCCCTTGAGGCTGAAGCACTTCCACTCTTCTTTGTTAGTTTTGCTGCAAAAAAACAGTATAAGAGAAACTCATCTTGCTTGGAACATTATGTATTCTTTCTGCTAGAATAAGTTTTTCTCTATTGTATAAGTAAGCCGGCTATATGTTACTTTAGGCTTAAGACAATAGAACAGCTAAAGATTCTGTTCTCCAGACATACATGTGGAGATCATGCTCCCATTTCCAAATGAGATTTCTTACAGCTAGTATACAAAGCTGATAATGAACCAAGTGAATTCTTTTTTATGAAGCATTTTTATTCAATATTTTTCTCAGTTGGGTGCAAGGAGCTGCATGATATTTGATTTTCATGAATAAAATTCCACTCTTTCACATCTGGAAGGATGGGCTTAGTGGTTGAAAATGTAAGTTACATGTTATTGTTATGTTATGTTGGGGTAGGATAGGGTAGGGTAGATTGACACAATCACAATGTCATTCCTTGAAGCACCAACCCATTTTTACATTAGAAGGTACCAGCCAGGGGTGGGATTTTACCAGTTCACACCTATTCGCTAGAACCGGTTGTTAACATTCTAAGCAGTTTGGAGAAACGGTTGTTAGAAGAAATTACTGGCCTAATCCTGTAAGGAAGGCAGGAAGGAAACATTCTGGTGTTGCTTACAGAAACTGCCTCTCTGTTAACCCTTATTACGTTCTTGGCAGGACTAGAATTCCTGTCTCAGAAACTTATCTGGAGTTTTTCCCCCCTCCTTTGCTGGTACTTTGCTTGTGTGGAGTGACCATTCAAAGTTACAATGTCACTGCAAAAAAGTGATTTATGACCATTTTTCACACTTACAACTGTTGCAGCATCCCCACAGTAATGAGAGGCCAAGCGAGGAGATGCGTGCCTCGATGTGAGTGATATTGAGTTGGCCTCATCCAGCCAATAACATGACCACCAAGCCACGCCCACCAACTAAGCCACATCCACAGAACCAGTTGTTAAAAATTTAAATCCCACCCTTGGTACCAGCCCTTATAGTGGTCCAGGAAGCATTGCACATCCTTGGATTCCTAATACTTGCTGATTATAAGATTATAAGATGTAATTACATTTCTTGGAGAATAGTTGCTTTTATGGGTGAGAAGCACTCATGTTATCTTGGGGAACCTTGGATTGCAATCTTGCTGACACAAGTCCTAGTTTGAGATGGCTGTTGGAAGTTCAGCAGACCATTATTTGCAGATCCATTTTGCAAATGATAGTTCATAGACATCCTCCTAAGAATGAAGTAATAGGACAATAACCACTTATTACTTCATTCTTAGGAGTATGTCTATGAACTATCATTTGCAAAATGGATAGTTTTGCACTTATAAACTCTGTAACCATCATTTTCCTCCCTTTATTAACGTAACTTAATGTGTTCTGGAAAAAGGTAACCGAAGCATCATAAGTTATTGCTGTTTTCTGTCAGCTTTCTCCTTCTTAGAGAATTACCGCACAAAGTGAGCTATTAATTGGGCAGTTTAAAACCTGAGATATATAATAGATCATGCTAAGTAAATTTATTTGAAAATATGAAGGGGATTCTTTGGTAAATTATGTTTTCAGAGAATTGGTCTTTTTTGGTCTAACTCTATTAAAAAGTTATTTTGCCTTTTTCAACATATACTTTTTAACTTGAAGAATCCCTCATGTATGATTTCACGAACATGAGCACCTTGTAATAGAGAATTGTCTTTCCCTTAAAAGCCAGCAGAAATGTTCTTTTAATTAGCAAAATATATTTTAAAGCAGAAGAAAGCTTTCAGGAATAATCTTCCTAGAGTGCTAGGAGAACCAATTTCAGGATAGATGACATATATATCCAGTTCTATCTTGTGACTTCTAATTGCTTGGTTGTGATGGGGGGGGTGTTTCCTCAGACATATTAATGTGCTTTCTTCTCATCTTTGGGCCAAGAAGAACACATTGACATAAACTGTGCTGCCCTGGGTAGTTTGAGAGCAGCAGTTCAGGATTCCTTGCTGTCTTTTTCTCCTGTGGTAGGAAAACCAGACTCCATTTGAGGGGAGCACACATACACACACACACACACACACACACACACACACACACACACACATGGGCCGCACAAACCTTCATTTTTATCCTGTACTGCAACTTCTTCTAATAGGACTATTGATCTCCCAGGAGCTACTGCCATCTAGAGGTCTCCCAGGAGATTGATCACCCTGTCAGAGAAATAGAAGATCAATACTTAGGTCAAGCAAGCCCTGCCTCAAAAGTCTGGTTTGGAATACAAAGCAGAGAACCTCTGTGTGATTGTGGCTTCAAATCTTTCTTTCCTTCCTCTTTCCTGAAACCAGCTTCCCCACAAATAAATATTTATTAGGCAACAATCCTCTTTTATCTTCCATCCTCATCCCACATACTGGGTGTATAGTTGTGGGGGCGTGGCATGCTTTCCTACTTTATTGTCTTCCTAGCAGAGGTTCTATTCAGCAGGGTCTGACCAGTTCTGGAGAACTGGTAGCGGAAATATTGAGTAGTTTGGAGAACCGGCAAATACCACCTCTGATTGGCCCTGCCCCCATCTCTTCTCTGCCTCCCAAGTCCCAGCTGATTGACTGGGTCTTCTTTTGTTGCCCTGCACAGGCGAACAGAGCTGGAAAGCAGGTTAATGGGGTGAGGAGGGAATGGAGATTTTGCATTATCCTTCCCCTGCTACACCCACCAAGCCACGCCCACCAAGTCCCGCCATGCCCACCAAGCCATGCGTACAAAACCGGCAGTAAAAAAATTTGAATCTCACCACTGCTCCCTAGCACATACGCACCAGAAACTCAAATCATAGAACCAGCAAACAATCATTTCCCATGATTTAATATCTAGTGTAAGGAGAAAAATAGCTGTGCTAGTCTTTTCGGACACAAAATTTAATTGGCCAGAGTGGCTCAGTGGTTGTACGGAAAGGGGGTATTTCCAAAGTAGGAATTGTCCAGCCAACCAGAGGTGAGAGATTGCTGTCCCTCACTGTACATCCCTAGACCTCTCCTTCGGAGTACCTTAGATTGTCTACATGGGATGTTTTCTATCAGGATATATTAGAAAATTTGAAAGTGCCATTATTCCCTGACAAACATGGTGGAAGACATCAAGGAGAAGCAACCTGGAGGTTTGGACTGAAGTCTCAATATGCAGACGGGACTCAACAATACGTTATAGCATTATAGCATTTAGGCTTATATACCACCCCATAATACCTTAGAGCTCTATGGGTAGTTTACAATGTAAGCATTATTTGCCTATTGCCCCCAACAATCAGGGTCCTCATTTTGCTGACCTCAGAAAGATGGAAGGCTGAGTCAACCTTGAACCCCATCAGGATCGAACTCTGAGCTGTGGGAAGAATTGGCTTACGATACTGAATGTTAATCACTATGCAACCAGGGCTCATACATCCCTTTTTAGCTTGTTGAAATTGTTGAACTTCTAAACTGGTGTTGAATGAATGTTGATTGGTAAACAAGCTGAAGTGTAACCTAGATAAAATTAAAATGGAGGAAGAGAGGAGGTTATATATCAACCAACCATATTGTATATTTCCATTGAAAGACCTTGTTTATCATGTTATATGTCTCCTAGAACAGAAATTCATTAAAGAAGCTTACTATTTGTTTCTTTTTTACAAGATAGATAAAGCCCAACTGTGACATGATTTTAAGAGTTACCTGTACATTTCTGACATTTTTTATAATGTGAGGCAGTTTTTAAAGATAGTTTGGAAATATCAAAAGGTGAAGAATGTCACTTAGACACTGATGGGTACCAGGAAGTTGGGATTTATGCATTTGCATTATTCCAATGCCCTCCAGAGCTCTTGGAGTTTCAACTGAATGAATTGTAAATCTCAGAGTAGTTTTGGACAAGGTGACTTGAAAGAATTTGTGGAAATTGGTATATCCTCTCTTGTGCATAACTTATGGATATTGGTAAGTCAGATTACTGTAAAACAGGGAAACAGTCAAAGTTACATTTGATCAAATAACCCACGTTTAATTTTTAAAGGGTTGAAAAATTAAACAGGATTAATCATATCCGGCTTTTAAGTAGGCACTCAAAATTTATTGCATTCCATAAATGGAAGAGTTTTAAGTAGGATTTTAATTATTATTTTAATTACAGTGGTTTCATGTTTTATTGGGCTGTGAAAAATTTTTATGTTTCTTCGCATTACTATCTTACTCCTGTTAATGCTACTGAGATTTTGTTTTTACTTTTAAAAAGGTGATTTTTATATTGCTATAAATTGGCTTAATTTATATAAAACGTTATGCACACTGTGACAGATAGAGATGCATGGGAATTTCCTTGAAATTATGGAGTAGTTTATTTTGGGCACCAGGACTGCAGGAGTAAAGAAAAATATATATATAACGACAGTCTGATAAAACATTTGAAACCATTTAATTACTGGTTTTGAAATTATAGTCAGTGGTGGGATTCAATTTTTTTTACTACTGGTTCTGTGGGTGTGGCATGGCTTGGTGGGCTTGGTATTTGTCGGTTCTCCAAACTACTCAAAATTTCCTCCAGAACTTGCTTGCTGGATACCTCCTCTGATTATAGTTGTGTACTTTAGAAACTATACTGTTCTACTTGTGAAGCTTTCATTATGCTTAGAAACAATAAATTATCATTTAAAGAACTAATTTGGTTTCTTGCTGTAGCCTGAAATGCTAGCTTATTTTTTCATAACAAATTTATGTGGATTATATGACCAGAACAGTGAGCACAATTAACCAGTGGAACAGCTTGCCTTCAGAAGTTATGGGTGCTTCATCACTGGAAACTTTTAAGAAGAGACTGGACAGCTAGTTGTCTCAAACTGTAAGGGTTTCCACTTGAGCAAGACCACTAGAACACCGCCAAGGTCCCTTCCAGCTTTATTCTGATAAGTTGGTGTTGCTTTATGAATGTAATTTGTGTTTCCATTAAACACTCAAAAGAAAATGTACTAATTAGAAAATTGTGTGCTTACGTTTAGCCACTATTGGTACTTTCTGAAATAAACTCATATTTTCATATTTTGCCACCCATCTTGCAGTGAGATGGGTGGAAAACAAATGTAATAAATCTGTGAGTGAGTGAGTGTGTGTGTGTGTGTGTGTGTGTGTGTGTGTGTGTGTGTGTGTGAAATACCACTCATGCATCATCACAAAATCTCCAGAACTGTAAAGCTTACAAACTTGAAATTTGGCACATATGTTCTTCTTGGCTTCTAGGTGCTCACTAAGAAAGGATTTTTTTGAAATGACCATCAGAGCATTAGTATTTCATATATTATTATTAACACACTCTGATGCTAAGGAGTTCTACTACCCCTCCCCCCTGAAAAGAAATCTGTTCCAAATGCAAAACATAAGCAGAGGAGAGGAGTTTTAATTTCAGTTTTAGTTTCACAGCACCAAGCAGCTTTAATACAGAACAGTTGAGCTAAGCCACGCCCAGGCTCCTTGCTGTCTCCTTCTTGCTCACATAGCAAATACTGTTTCATTTTCAACTCTCAACTCTCTCACACACTGACAGGACACTAGCCAAATGAATACCGATGGATATGGGTAGGCAGAGGCAGATTCCCCCCCCCCTTATTTTCCTCCCCAAAAACTAAGCTCGACCTCATAGTTTCATAGCAAAGCACAGGAATCGAGCTAGTATAAATATAAATTTAGGAATAATGTGTAGGATTGGGGAGCTGAGTAAAAAAAACAACCACAGAATCGCATGCAGGGAACAACAGTAGGTTCTCTTTTGTCCCTGAAGAGTCTCAAAGAATTCAGAACTGAACAAAATGTTTTGGAACTTGATATCTCTTGAACTTAATTTGGACTTGTTTGATCTCTCCTGTGCCTGCTAGCTGGTTCCTAATGATCTCCCAATACCAACCAGAATGCCAGTTGAATTTTATGTGAACACTGGTGAACTGCTAACAGCAAACCACGTGGGATAAATAACCGTACTTTCCAAGGCTTTCCTTGCTTGTATCATACATACCAGATCAGGACTTCAAAAACCTGAATGGCTGCTAGATGCCAGCAGAAGCGGTAGAGTTTTCTACCATTCACTGCTACCATTCAGTGATCATCTGATTGACTGCTGCCACTCAATGATCATCTGGATTTTTGCGATCCGGATCCGGAGTGTGTAATCCACAGCAAGTCTGGATATGCAGCATCTGTCGGGTTTGCGCATTTATCAGGATGGCAAGGTGGGAGATTTCGTATTGCAATGCAAACCTAGTCCTGTGCTCTGCCTGCCATTTCTCTAATAGCTGCAAAAATCTTCCATATCACGTCAGCAGACAAAACACCCTAACGATTATGCCAGCTCTGTGTACTTCATTTGTACGGAGCCAGTCCTGAGAATCTATCTCTTGCTCTGCATAGACAAGAGAAATCTTTGATGCAACATTGCCACTTACAGTGAAAAATTCTGTGTCCTTTATATATTTCCACAGTTTTTTGCAAATATATCATGACTTACCTGGCAGTACCTTGTTTACAAAGTTCCTATTTCCTTTCCCACCCCCACCAACAACCTTCATTGTTCTTTATCATTTTTCTTACTGTTGTTCATGATATGTGAAGAAAAAAAACCTGACTATTTTTATTGGCAGACTTGGTATCTTTTGAATGAATAGCTGACTATTTCTTAATCACTTTTAATAATAAGTTTGTGAAGAGCAAAAAGGGAACCTAGTCAGTGGTGGCATTTATTTTATTTTTATTTTTTATTTATTTTATTTTGTCAAGCAATTATGAGATAACAGGTATAAGTATAAACATAGTTATGAATACATGAAATGGATACATATAAGAAAAATAAAAAGAAACAATAGGACAGGGACTGTAGGCACATTGGTGCACTTATGCACGCCCCCCACAGACCTCTTAGGAACGGGGTGAGGTCAATAGTATATAGTCTAAGGTTAAAGTTGTTTGGGGTTTGGGGAAGAAACCACAGAGTCAGGTAGAGTATTCCAGACATTGACCACTCTATTGCTGAAGTCGTATTTCCTGCAATCAAGTTTGGTGCGGTTTACCTTGAGTTTGTATCTATTGTGTGCTCTTGTGTTGTTATGATTGAAGCTGAAGTATTCATTGACAGGTAGGACATTGCAATGTATGATTTTATATACTATACTTAGATCGGACCGAAGGAGGCATAGTTTTAGGTTTTCTAGGTCTAGAATTTCAAGTCTGGTGGCATAAGGTATTCTGCAACGAGTAGAGGAGTGGAGAACTCTTCTTGTGAAATATTTCTGGACTTTCTCCACTGTGTTAATATCAGATACATATTGTGGGTTCCAGACTGAGGAGCTGTATTCAAGTATTAGTCTAGCAAATGTTTTGTATGCTCTAGTTAGTAGTGTGATATTACCAGAGAAAAAGCTACGAGGATTAGGTTAACAACTCTTAATGCCTTTTTGGTTATGTAGTTGCAGTGGGCTCTAGCACTTAGATCATTAGAGATGAGTACTCCAAGGTCCTTGACAGAGTTTGGATCATCAACAAGGTCTTGACTATTCAGCCTGTATTTTATTTTCTGATTTTTTTTGCCAATATGTAAGACAGAGCATTTATTTGTTGAGATATGAAGTTGCTTACTGGTTGAACTGGTTCTACCGGTTTGGCCGGTTCTGGCATACCGGTAGTGCTGAAGATCAGCTGGCAGAGAACTGGTTCGCTCCGAGTCTCTCCGACGCTCTGCAGTTAGGCCCACCCATCCGCCCTTCTCCTAGAACCTTTTTAACCTCTCAGCTGTTTGGCGCGGCAGAGCGGATTGCTGTGCTAAATAGCTGAGAGGCACAGTAGCTTAGTTTTTACTGTTTTAACACATGTGCAAAGCACGCATTTGGTGTGCATGCATGCAATCGCTCAAGTCGCTTGATCCCACCCTGCAGCCACGCTCACCAAGCCATGCCCACATAACCATTGGTGGGAACTTTTGAATCCCACCACTGAACCTAGCACACTGTGGCTCTTCCTTTAGTGATAATACCAACCGAAAGCTGTTACAGTAGTAGCAGATAGGGCTTTTTGGCAATTTCAGAGACTAATAATGTATGCAGATTTATCACAGGGACCAAAGTGCTTTAATAAATGTATATATGTGTTTATCTCTTTGATACATCCACCAAAAGTATGTGTTAGAAGAAATGTCCATCTGGGTTCAGTTCCAAGTGGGGAGAAAGACACTGGAAACATGGAGGCTGTTTGGAAAGATGGTTTAATGGTGGACAGGATCACATGCCTTGGAGCTCTTGGGCAAAGAAAAGGGAAGAGGTGCTGAGAGTCCCTGGGTTTTATACCCTCTCTGGCTTTGAACTTCCTGGGGCATAGGAAGAGCATTCTGATTGGTTGCTGTCAGAGGTCATAGCTAGCTTTGTAGGTTGTCTGTGTGCTAGGTTTGGTTGAAACTTGGTGGGTAGTGCAATGAAGGGCAATTGAATGGCTCTGCCTGAAGAAGGTAGATCTTTGTTATATAGAATAGGCTGGTCCAGGCGATTAACAAAGGGGGATGGCGAGTTTCTGCCTCTCTGAGTTTCTACTTCTCTTTTAGGGGAAATATTCTGCCTTTTTAATATATCCTAAAATATTTCATTTTCCTAGGAGAAAGTGGGTTTTAACTTCCAACATACATATATTTATTGCATCAGAGATAATTAAGTAAAAACTCTGAACTGACTCACTTTCTAAATTCAAGAATTAAGAGAATAGTTAATATCTTTTAATCAGGATATTTCCATCCTCAGTGTAAACAAACCTGTAATCATGCTAAGAGCTCAACTCTGTCCAAATATCAGCAATTCTGTGGACCAGTTTTCTCCAAATTTTCCACTCTGGTTTCATCCAGTTGTTTTATGGTCTGGCTGGTGTCGCCCTTGATGGTCTCTACCCACCATGTTTTTTTTGGCAACCACATTTCTTTTTACCACTGACCAATCAGAGCATGATTGCCTTTTCATGTGAGTTTGATTGGCCAAAGTAAGGCAGAATTCTTATGGAATCATCTTTGCCAGTTTTTATACATTTAGCATGTTTCTGTGTTGTAGCTAGTTTTCAGGTGTCAACTCAACAAATGACTATGACTACAGAATGATTATGTATTCAGTATTTTAGCTTTTATGTAAGGTAGCTACTTGTCCCTCCACACACACAAAGAATAAAAGGGGAAAAAGAGGGTGTTTAAGAACAGAACACTCAAAACAAAACACTCTAAACAATCCTGAGAATAACCAAGACTATTTCACAGTTTCAGAGCAAATCCAAAATATGTATTTTTTTAATACACAGAAATGTTAGTTCCAAGATGAAAACTTTTGCACATCCCTATTTTTTTTCCCTTTGTCTATCTATAGTTTAACTGGATGAGTAGATACTTGGTTTATCTTCTCTAGATGGAAGTAACTCTGTGTAATCCCAAATGAAATACTTCCCAACTCTGTAGTTGACCAAGTACTTTAAGAGTTCCTCAGCCTCAAGCTCTTCCAGATATACTTATTATTCTCTGGTGGTCAGTGATCATATGAGTAGCTATAGAACTTGTAATTCAACATATATGGTGGCATCAAGATGGAATATAGTCCTAAGCTGTTCCTTCTCCACCAATGTGATGGAGTTAGTGAATATAAAAACAGCTATAATTAATTGAACTGTTGCATATAGTTACTGTATCTCACCGGGAAAATAATTATCAAACAGTTAAAGTAATATCCACATTTAAGTGGTGTAGTCTGTTTGAAGATCCAAAGCAAGCATACACTTCAATCAGTATTTGCATTTGACAGGTGACTTCCTAATAAAAGTTTAAAGAACAAAAAACTTAATTCAAACAATAATACAGTAAGAAAGCTGGCTAGTTCTTTGCGATTGTGGAAAGTGCCTATTGTGTGCAGTTCATATATCAAGTATTATTGGCAGAGAAGATGCCATAATGTATTTCCAATGAATTCAGCAGTCTTAAGACCAGGTTACAGCACTGTCGTTAAAATGAATGCTAAATGAGATACATTTGGATGAGCTCATATGCAAAAGCTAGTGATTGATTTTCATGGTGCTGCTAACAGAACGTTTTTCTAGACTTCTGTGCAATTATATTACTATTATGATCTTTTCAATTTTCTCTAGCATTATATTTTAATAGAATCTTTGCAGCTACTTGCTGATGATAAGGCTTGCTTTAATTGGGTCTCAAATGTCTTAGTGCCATGTGCTGGAAAGTTCACCTTTTTATTCTTCAGCTTCAAATAGCTTTCTCCTTTCTTCCTCTTTTCTTTTTCCTCACTCAGATAACCCAAGTATTTGCAAGTACCAGTTTTCATCTTAATTCCTTCGAAAAGCACAGTTTTTAAAGAATTATTGAAAAATATTATTGACACGTTCTAAACTTTACAACTGCCTTCCCCTCAGAATATGCTAGGTTTGATGGTAATAGTTGTTTTATTCCCCTCTTCCAATTAGAATAAAGAATAAAGATTTTCTCTATTTGAAATAAATCCAGATTGTTTTTATTATTTCCGCATTGGCAGGCTATAGAACAGGGACCATAGCTATTTTAACTGCTATTTTGCATGTGCTTATTTGTTATCTTTCTGTCCTTTTTTATATTAGAACTAAAAACAACTTAGAACTAAGGATAAATTTCCTGACAGAACAATTAATCAGTGGAACAATTTGCCTCCAGAAGTTGTGAATGCTCCAACACTGGAAGTTTTAAAAAAGATGTTGGATAACCATTTGTCTGAAGTGGTGTAGGGTTTCCTGCCTAGGCAGGGGGTTGGACTAGAAGACCTCCAAGGTCCCTTCCGACTCTGTTATTCTATTCTATTCTATTCTATTCTATTCTATTCTATTCTATTCTATTCTATTCTATGAGTTTAAGGCAGCATGCACACATCCTTTCCTCTTATAGTTCTGCTCCCTCCCCAATAGGTGTAAAGTCATCCAGTAATTCAGGATATATTTTATCTGGGACTCCAAAATCCTAGTTCAATATCTCAACTACTATTATGTCTAGTCAGGCTTTGCTTAATATTTCAGGTTCTGATGTCTCCATTGTTGGAGCCATGCTGTACAAATATGATTTAGAACAGTGGGCCCCAATCTTTTGGGCATTAGGGACCGGTTCCATAGAGAAAGTTTTTTTTCCGTGGACCAGAAGGGGAATGGTTTCATATGTGGTCTGCATCCCACAGATGGGGCTTCGCTTGTTTGAGCAGCCCATTTGGTGGAATGCGGTGCCTTGGTGGCACAGTGGTTAGAGTGCAGTACTGCAAGCTACTTCTGCTGACTGCCAGCTGCCTGCAATTTGGCAGATCGAATCTCACTAGGCTCAAAGTTGACTCAGCCTTCCATCCTTCCGAGGTGGGTAAAATGAGGACCCAAATTGTTGGGGGCAATATGTTGACTCTGTAAACTGCTTAGAGAGGGCTGTAAAAGCACTATAAAGCGGTATATAAGTCTAAGTGCTATTGCTATCTCTGTGGACTGGTGTCAGTTCACAGACCGAGGGTTGAGGCCCCCTGAATTAGAAAACAGTGGGAGATATTGGAGGAGCTATCTATCCCAATGTGGTGACAGACTCCTTTTGTTCCTAAAGAGAAAGAATAGGAAACATTACAATTTTGTATGTATAGAATGTTTTAACAAACGTGGAAGCTTGCCTAACCAGCATACACTCTAAATGTAACATATTGTACACTTGGCAATACAGAATCACTGGTGTTCTTTAGCCTAATTTAGGTCAGTCACCTCCAGCCCTTAGTCAGGCTTTTCAGATTCTTAGGAAGCCTTCTGGACTGGTGGAATTACTATGGTTCTTAAAGGTTTCTGAATCCCTTTGGATTTTCAAAGTGACCAAAAATGTGATCTGTTCTCCACATCAATTGAAAATCTAGATAAACAGAACCCAGTTCAACAAATGAGTCAAAACATAATTGTTCATTTATTTATTGAGGGAAATGATTCAAATCTACACACTTTTAAGTGCTACTGTATAGCACCTATGCATTTTACTAGGAGCCAACACAGTTTTATTTGTGGGCTCAAGACCAGATTTCAAATTCGAATTTCATCAAATGTCTCTAATTTAACTTGAGATAAACCGTAATGGACCCTCATATGAAATAATTAAGAATTCAGTATTTAAAATTACTTTCTTTCCCCTCTGGAAACGTGGTGATTTTTGTGACCAGAAATGGATGTGTTCCCAGTCTTACAAGACTGGAAACATGTATTGCATATTTATCTATCAACTTCTGAAAATATTTTGAAATACAAAAAAAGACAGTTGTTCCAAGAATAATTAAAATGGTGGAATCAAACTTGTTCCGGAAGAAAAGCTACATATACACACTGAAAGAAAGGAAACACTTTTCATAAGATTTTAACATATTGAAAACTTCAAACTTCTGCTTGTTTTTCTACTGTATGTCCTTCTATCCCAATAAATAGAACTATGCAATTTGTGGGTTGCAAATGTGTACAGCTTTTCCAAGTGGGATTCTTGAAAGGAAAATTAGCCTCCTGTGGATCAGTGTGTCTCATTGCCATGACCTTTGATTTTTCTTCTTTCATAAAATCCATAGTCAAGGGATTAAAGAGCAAATAGATGTCAGATTCCTTTCTAAGTTAGCTTTTTGCTCCTCCCTGTAATTACTGTCTGTTCCAGAGACCTTTTCTCATTATAGATTTTTGTGCTGTAGATTCAGATACTTTGCGTTTATTGCTTCCTTTTCCCCCCCCTCCTGTGGAATATTTTACTGAATTGTGTCCTCTTCTGCACATAATAATATAGGTCAGTTTGTAATGTTTTTTTTTTAAATTTATAAGATCCCAAAACGCCGAAGTGTCAATCAGCCAAGTTCATTATCTACCAAGGCACTTAAAGAGTATGCTTAACCTCAAGTGTAGAAGCCGGTCAGTTTATCCGAGCAGCCCTTAATTTGAGCATATGTAAATGGATGTACTGTTTTAAGTGTAAATGCAGATATTCAGCCTTCCTAAGGGGCAGCTAGAGAACTTCATTAAGTCAAATGCTATGACTGAATTTTTAAAATACTTTCTGGTTTCCATACCCAGTAAGCAAGCTAAATGCTAGATTTATTTTTGAAAAGTTTATTTTATTTATGAAACCAAGAATTGCTAAGACTGAATTTTTATCTCTCTATATTAGATGGTTGTGCTGTCCCACTCATACACACACACACACAAACACACATAAACACACACCTCTGTGGTTTAGAGGGTTTATTAATATTCCTCCACAGTTCACCCAAAACCCAGAACTGTCTTAATTAAGTCCAGCCACGAGCAGATCAATGCTAGTCCACAAAGGAATGGCCAATGAGTCCACAAAGCACTTGAAAGTTTCCCAATCAACATAAACCCACCGGGCAAAATTAAATCTACAATACAAGAAGGTTCACAAGCCAAGTTCAGAGTTTACAAGGCATGATCTGTAAGTCAAGGCACGGTGTCATTCCAAAGCAAGGCCAGAAAAAAAACACAGCTAGAAAATGAACACATTGTTCCCAGCATTGCTTCCATTTGTCTGATGTGGTAAATAGCCAGCTTCTAGTGCAGCCCATCAAGAAGGGTGAGGTTTTCTCCTCATGAGTAATCTGGCTGACCTCTTCTGCTCTTGCCTTTTCTCTGGCCTGTGTGTTCTTGGATCGGGTGCGGAAGGCAGTTCCTCTTCTTCATGTCCTGCTGCAGCTGGGCTTCAGCCAAATCCCCCTCAGACAGCTGCTCAGAGACATTGACCAACTGTCCTCCAGATGTGCCTGAAACTGGTTCATCACAGTGGTTCTTTTAGTGGTATCTTGTTATCTTTTTCTAGTTTCTATTGGTGACCAAATAAGTATGGTTGATGAAGGACAAATGGCATGTTATATAGTTCATGTTTTTTTAAAAAAAATAAGTGTGATGAAATCTGTGTTTAATTTAGGAATGTAGATGACAAAATGATAAATTTCTGCATTTTGTGAGGTCTAATCACAGTTTAGTCATGAAAGCTGGTTAGTTGACTTGGGCCAGTCACTCTCTCTCTCTCAGATCATGATTTCAAGCTCAGGTGACAAGCTGGCTGGTCAATTCCTATTGTAACCCAAAAAATGAACCCTGATTATTTATTTATTTTTTTTTATTGTTTGCCATGTTTACAAGATAATAAGAAAGTGTAACCCAGTTGTGACTTGCATAGGAATATAAGAAAATAAGAAGAAAAAAGATGTCGTGAGTTTCTGAGTTATCTCTGTTTAAGAGCCTAGTTGGGCCTTGGGTGGAAAGGAAATCACTTAGTTGGAGAAGAGGTAAGGTAAAGAAGATACCTAAATGGTTGTCATATAGTGAAGGAAGTGGACTTTCTATTGCCCCAAAGGGTGATACCTAAATTGCAAATAGAAACTACAGGAAAATATAAGTCAGTCCTCACTTACTGATTGCATTAGGGACTGGAAACACTATTGCTAAGAGATACAACCATTAAGCATGATGTCACATATCCCCACCAATATCTGGTCATTAAGAGCATGTCATGAGAATGCAATTTGGCAACCATCATTATCATTGATTGTAGAAGCCAGCTGTGAAAGTTGCAAATAGCACTCACATGACTGCCGAGCAGCCAAATTGTGACAATCTGACTTTGAGGACTGATCTCAAATCTCCTTTTTCAGTGCTGTTGTAACTTCAAACATTGCTGAACAAGTGTTGGGTAAGTAAGAAATACTTGTAGTTTTAAGTAATGTATTAAAAAGAATGGCCTGAAGGTAAGACCTGTCAGTCAAGATGATATAGTATGTCTTTCTTCACTGAAGATCTTTACACTGGATATTCTTCAGACGGATATATTTCTAACTATGATTCTTCAATTCTGTGTTTTCACCCTGAAAGGAGCTCTTTTTATTTATTTATTTATTTATTTTGATTTGTCAATCGCTTACAAGATAATAGGTATAAGTATATACATAGTTATGAATACATGAAATGGGTACATATAAGAAAAATAAAAGAAACAATAGGACAGGGACGGTAGGCACGTTGGTGCGCTTATGCACGTCCCCTACAGACCTCTTAGGAAAGGGTCAATAGTAGACAGTCTAAGGTTAAAGTTTTTGGGGTTTGGGGAAGAAACCACAGAGTCAGGTAGAGTATTCCAGACATTGACCACTCTGTTACTGAAGTCGTATTTCCTGCAGTCAAGTTTGGTGTGGTTAACCTTGAGTTTGTATCTATTGTGTGCTCTTGTGTTGTTATGGTTGAAGCTGAAATATTCATTGACAGGTAGGACATTGCAATGTATGATTTTATATATGCACTAACATGAGAAATAACTATTATTAAGCCTATTTCAATAAGTTTGCTGAAAGTAGAACTACAAATGGATCTAACCTATTATTGAGATACAAAGCAAATATTTTCTAAATAAATAACAGTGGTTTTTTTTTTTTTTTTTTAAAAATCATTATTTGAATGAGAGCAATGAGTAGAATTTACTTACTCAGTAACCTAGTGTATCTCATGGAAGCAGATCTTCAGCATTTTTATTAACTCATTGACTTCTAGGAAGTTCTGAGAATAGCAAGATTGTGTAAATGAATTTATTATCAAGCATCTTCATACATCTCTGAATTTAGGCTGATGGAGAAAAGAGTTAGTTTAGTTAAAGCAGAAATCAAGCAAACTACAAAGGAGATTCTATGAATGTTGACACCATGAAGTCATTTATGTTGATCAACATCTACTCATACATCAAACACATTATGTTAGGATTAAAGACAAGGGTGGGATTCGACCAGTTTGGACCGGTTCAGGTGAACCGGTAGTTCCGGTGATCATTTGGCTCTGCCCACCCACTACTGCCCTAGTCTGTCCTTTATTTCCGTGTTTTGAAGCTCAGCTGATTTGCGCGGCACAATGGATTTCCACACCTCAGCTGTTTTACTCACTGGGGCTGCAGTAGAAGGTAAGTATTAGAGCTGAAAATGGGCAGCTTTCGAATGCTGTGCGTGCGCGCTTTACACCGGTTGAATCCCACCCTTGAGTAAAGATCAGGACTCCTACCTAACATTGCAATCATTTGCTCCTTATCTCGCTCCCCGCCAAGAAAATCTGGGACTTGGGGCATGTACACATCCTTTCTCTCTCCAAGTTTCTTTCTCTGGTTGGTATCTCTCTTCAGACTTGACACCATTTCTTAGGGCATAATTTTAATGGGAACTGATGTCACTACAGTACCAACTGTGAACAGCTGCGGGAGAGTGGTAAGAGACGCCGCTTTGCTGATTAATAGTGAGGCAGACTGCTGTGCCATAACCTTACTCATTGCAGGGGGAGGCAAAAGTGAGGCCCACTAGGGATTCTCAGCTCACACCCGGTAAAAGAAAAGCTAGTTAACCGTCTCAGGATTTATGTGGCTTCCCAACTCACAACAAATTAATCCTCTAGATCAGAGCAAAGTTGGCCTTGATCTTTTCTTTTCTTTTTTTACGGTTATGTAAAGAAGAGTTAGAATAAAACATTTCCAGCATCTTCTTTTTAGGGTGCTTTTAAAGAAACATTCTATATCTAATGACACCCTCGGTTTCAGTTGGCTGCTGTGTGTGATGCTCCCTCTTCCCTGCACAACTGTCCTATGATTGGCAGCTGCCTTGCTTGTATTAATCTTGCAGCCTATTAATCCAATGAACCTTCCTCAACTGTTACTTCCCACCCTCTTTAGAAAATTACTGCTCACTTAAATCTCCCTGTAGACACTCTTTGTGTTGAGAGTGGGTGAAGCACGATCCCTTGCTTTTCCTAGTCTATAGTACAGCAATGTTTGTCTTTCTGTCATGACTACGCAACACACGCGTTTGAAACGAAGCCCAGTCGACCCGAAGAATGGCAGTTCCCTCCATCGGCATAGACTGTGTATAATAAATGCGCAGTATATTGGAAACGCTGTTTGGTTAAGATATACGAATTAACCACGATAAATGTGATTGAATTACGATGAGTAATCATGAGTAATAAGGATAATCATGGGTAATAAGGGTAATCATGGGTAATGGGGATAATAAGGGGAAATCATTATAAATACCGGGTTCCGTGAAACTCGGGTTAGAGACGACTTTATTTTATTTGCTTAACTATTTTCTTGGAGTCCTTGCGGAGGAAGGAATTAAAAAAAAGCTTTGTTTTACCAAATACTGAAGCGAAGTTTGTTTTATTTTCTCCACGCATTTGGCCCAAAGAGAGGTTGAGACTTTCCTTTCCATTTCTAAGTTGGGACTAAGCCTGTTGAAGCTATAACGTTTAAAAGGATGCTTTGTTGCATCCTTGAAGCTGATTCCTGAGTTTTCTGTGGTCCAGGATAATCAATTAAGAAAACAGTGGAAGGTAGTAAGGAAGGACTTGCCTGTTCCCCTTCAGTTTGGCCGTTGTAGCATCAGAACAACAATGTTACTCAGAGCAGGGATCCCCAACCTTTTCGACGCCGCGCCCGGTTCCGGCGTCAGCTGGGCGCCGCGGCCGGTTCCGGCGTCAGCTGGGCGCCGCCATCTTTTTGAAAAATCACTTCCGGTGATGTCACGGAAGTGATTTTCATCAAAAAGGCGGCGCCAGCGCTTCTGGTGAGCTTTTGGGTAGAAATGGCTTTCTACCGGAAAAGCTCACCAACGCTGGCGCCGCCATCTTTTTGAAGAAAAATTGCTTTTTTACCAAAAAGATGGCGGCGCCCAGCAACCAGCGGCCCGGTAAGGCTTGTTCCACCCGGTACCGGTCCGCGGACCGGCGGTTGGGGACCCCTGACTCAGAGGAAGGAAAAATTAAGGGAAAACAATTGATAAAAGAAGGGAAAAAACAATAGCAGGTTATCCAATAGGGCTTGTTGTCTCTTCACAGATGGGAATCTACAAGCATGCAAGTCTAATCTAGTTGGAGCTCCAACCAGGCCATATTACCAACCCACTGGATTCCAAGTTGGGATTTAAAGAATAATTAGGAGCAGCATAGGCAAGGAATAACTTAGGCTGTTGTGCAGAATTGCTCTTAGGGTGGGCTTGATAGAAACTTCATCCTAATTGTCATATTACTGATGGATGTTATTGGGTCTGAACAGAATTTGAATTCCCATATTATGCTGTGCGATATTCTGGATTTCTTTTATCTATTTGCTTCATATTCGTAGACTCAAATGTTCCTTGTTTGTAGCTTTGTTCAGTGTGTGAACCTGGCTGACTTTTCAATAAACAACAGTTAATAAAATTGTGGCTGAGCATAATGCTTGAAATCAGCGCGAATAATGATCTAAATCCATCCTTATACTAAAGAGTAACAAAGTATCATTGAATTACATCTGTATGAATAAATTGCAATATAAACATTTTAGCCCTTTAACCTCTTTATGAGCACAGCAAAAGTAAAATATAGCTGAGAATATAAATAGAATGTAAAAGTAAATCAGATCTTAGGTCACTTCAAGTTAAGTTCTTCCCTGCTCCTATTAATTTTACCTATTGCTCTTATTACTTTTTAACCTACTTTACCTATTGCTCTTATTACTATTATTACTATTATTACTATTATTACTATTATTACTATTATTACTATTATTATTATTATTATTATTATTATTATTATTATTATTATTATTATTATTATTATTATTATTATTATTATTATTTCTTGTTGTTAAAAGGGCTGGGACAGAAGGGCTGGGATTATAATTCAGGGTTTCAGTTAGCATGAACATGGACTAGGAATGATGGGAAATGTAATTCCATTTCATTTGTTCATCCATTTCATTTCATTTCATTTCAATTTGAATAATTCACTTGGTGAATTATTATTTTTGGCCCCAAAGGATTGTAAGCCATCAGTTAAGCATCTCTGGAACAGTTCTTTAAAGCAATATTTCTCAAGCTTTAAGATGCGTGAGCTTTAATTCCCAGAATTCTCCAGCCAGCCAACTAGCTGGACCCACTCAAAATTACTGAAGTTGAGAAACAGTGTTTTAAAGTACCAACGCATAGAACATAGAATAATAGAGTTGGAAGGGATCTTGGAGGTCTTCTAGTCCAACCTCCAGCTCAAGCAGGAAACTCTATATCATTTCAGAAAATATCTCTTTTTGAAAGCTTCCAATGATGGAACACTCATGAGTTCTGAAGGCAAGCTATTCCATTGGTTGATTGCTCTCACCATTAGAAATTTTCTCCTTAGTTCTACTGTAGTTTGCTTCTTTCCTTGTTTTTTGTCTTGCTTTCTGGTGCTTTGAAAAATTGTTTGACCCTCTCATCTTTTATAGGAGCCCCTCAAATATAGGGACTCTGCTATCATGTCTCCCCTAGTCTTTCTTTTCATTAGACTAGACATATCTCATTCCTGTAACTGTTCTTTGTATGTTTTAGCCTCCAGCTTCCTAAACATTCCCGTTGCTTTTCTCTGCACTCTTTCCAGAGTCTCCACGTCTTTTTTATATTGTAAACTTTTTTTTAATCCATTCTACTTTTCAAAATGTGCATTTCTAAGGGCACGTTTTGAGATAGTTTTGTACTAGACATGTCATTGGTACTCTCAGGAAGTTTAAAAGGCAGGAGATAATTGCATTCAGCAGGTGCAGATAAGACTGCAGGACAGAGGTTGTCAAAGATTAAATTTCACAGTCATCTTTATCTTCATGCTGAGATGCTACATGGCTATTTTGTTATGCATGGATTACAACACATGCCATGTGATTGACAGCTGGTCACTTGCAATAAGATTTGTCAGTTTTGATTCTTTACCCTTTATTCATGATATATATATATGACAAGATTTACAAGTTTTACCTTTCAACAAGACTGCATCGTAAGTTATCGTGGCTGATACAATTATATGTAACTGCAGCTGGAAACAAACCTAAACAAATTGTGACTTTCCTCCTTGCACACACAAAAACACATTATTTGTCATTATTGCAACTTTAAAGGAACTTGGTAAATTTATGTAGCATTTTTCCTTTTGCAAAACAAAACTTAAGATAAAAAAGGAAAGGTGCAATCATATAGTGTACTTTACACACACGTCTCTCTCTCTGTGTGTGTGTTTGTGTGTGTGTGTGTGTTTGTGTATGTGTGTGTGTGCTGTGTGTGATATGGGTGAGTAGGTCTGGTTTAAAGAAAACATATTTTACAATGTATGGAAAAAGTCTGCCATGCTGTACTCACATATTGTGCTTAGCTGTGGTCTGTTTAAATAGGGTTTACTAATTAATCACAGTTAATTGGGATCACCCAATATTACACCATGGTCGATAAATCACAATTGCTGGTTTTTCACATTGTGTTGAACTATAATATGGGTTGAATGGGATTCGGTTGTGTTGTGATCCCTGCCACAGGCTATTAAAAATAATTTGGGGAAAGAAAAAAGAATATCCTAATAATAGAAAACCTAATCTACAAAATAGTATCCTCGGGGACTGATACAAGTTTTTCAATGTAGCTTCTCTTAAAAGTCCAAATTATTTCAAGGGAAACATTCAGGAAATTACAAAGGATACTGTTCCACTGGAAACAGAAGGTGAGAGGAGATTAGACAACAGAAGACAAGATGGATAGATATCATTAACCCTGAACTGATGGGGCTATTATATACAGTCAGCTCTGGAGTCTTCAGAGCCTACATATCAGATAGAGAACAGGCTGTTGAAAACTTCTGAAACATGCACAATATGCAGTGGTGGGTTTCAAAAAAATTTCCTACCAGTTCGGTGTGAGTATAGAACTGGGGCGGTGGGAGGGCCCAGCAGCTGGTTCAAACTGGTTCGCTCACAGATGATAATTGGAGCTACCAGTTTGGCCGAATTGGGCCGAACTGGTAGAATACCACCACTGACAATATGAAGTATACAAAGATGTACCTGGTAATGGTGTAACAGACAACATCAATATATTCCCAGCATAACATGTACCGTATTTATCGGCGTATAACACGCACTGGCGTATAACACGCATCTTCATTTTAAGGGGGAAATTTCAGGAAAAAAAATTTAAAATTCTGCCTGCCTGCCTTAGTTTCTGGTTGTTTGGGAGCAGCTTCGGCTGAGAATAATAACTATTCGCCTCTTTTACTCAGCCGAAGCTGTTCCGATTCAACCATTAACGAAGGCAGGCAGGCAGGCAAACGGAGCACTGCGGGGCGGGCGGGCGGGCGGACGGGGTGGGGGTGGGGAGAGGCGACAGGAAAAGCCCCCCCGCTTCTTTGAAGCAGTTTCTTCCTGTGCTGGTGGAGGAGCGAGAGAGCAACTGAGAGAGCTGACCCAGAGAGAAGGACAGGCTTCGGTTGCTTCCTCCCTCCCTTCTTTCATTTGTGTCCTTGATCCCGATCCCAGCAGCATTCACCGAAGGCTTCTTAACATTATATCGGCGTATAACACGCATACATCATTTGCCCCCTATTTTCAGGGGGAAAAGTGCGTGTTATACGCCGATAAATACGGTACTTGTTATCAGAAAGAGCGTAGGAGATCGGATATGAATCAATGAATTGATCCCAAAAAATCAAATTAATCTGAATTTGCAGTTTGAAAAATCAGTCTTACCCAATTTATACTTAAAAATAATTTCAAAGTGTTGTGAATCAATAAAAGTTACTAGCATAAATGCAAATCAGGGTTTGGAAACCTGCACACCTGATTGGCCCTTATACAACAACTAGGGATTGGTCCATAAGTAGTCCCTGATTGGCCACTATTTTGACACTTCTCATTGGTTATAAGTTTGAACTTGTTGCACATGTCATTGGTTAATAGGTAGCAGATAACCCTATAAAAGGTTTGCTGTTGCCCATAGCCTTGCTGTGTTCTGTTCTATTTACGATTATTAAAGAGTTGAAGTCACTGGTCAGATGTCTGGTCTCCATTATTCCCCAAACTTAACACAAAGTTCAGATCCAGAAAATGTGTGCATTTGCCCAGCTGCAAAAGCTTCCAGTCTGTGGGTCACATCCAAAGTTCTGCAATGTATTTATTTATTTCCCACCTTACAAATAACTCAAGGGAGTGAATACATCTAACCCTCCTTCCTCCTCTGTAAAGTGAGTTTGGTTCTGAGCGAGTGACTGGCCTAAAGTCACCAAGGTGAAACTTGAACTCAAGATCTCGTGCTTTCTAGCTCGGTGCCTTAAGCATTAGATCAAACAAACTGGCTCTCCAATTAATTCACAAGTCCGTTTTTATGATTTTATTCAGTACGTTAAAGTGGTCTGGAGATGAAATTCAGAGATTTGATCCAGTCAGAGGTGGTATTCAGCAGGTTCTGACCTGTTCTGGAGAACCGGTAGTGGAAATTTTGCATAGTTTGGAGAACCGGCAAATGCCTGCTCTGATTGGCCCCGCCCCCATCTATTCTCTGCCTCCCGAGTCCCAGCTGATTGGCTGGGTGTTCTTTTGTGGCCCTGCACAGGAGAATGGAGCTGGAAAGCAGGTTAGTGGGGTGGGGAGGGAACAGGGATTTTGCAGCATCCTTCCCCTGCCACGCCCATCAAGCTATGCCACTCCCACCAAGCTACGCCCACAGAACCGGTAGTAAAAAAAATGGAATGTCACCACTGATCCAGTGGCTTGATGGAACTGCTTTTGAATCAAACAATGTATCTGAACCAAATAACCCTTCCCTAATAAAAAGATTATAGAAATGCATTGAAATTTTTCTAAAGCGTGGCCTTTATATCACCAGCCCATTAAATTATTGGAAATCACTGAGAGACTACAGCAGTGGTATAATTAGCACATGCATTCACATGTATGCCAGCATACCCTATGAAGACTGATTAACAATATATTTCTGACAATGTGTTTTCTCTGTTCCCATTAGCACTTTTTTTGACATTTGGTGTAGCTCAGAAAAGGAATGTTTCATGGCCCGATTATAGCTAATGTCAAACATGTCAAGCTAGAGTAGCATTTTATAAAAATAAAAAAAAAATAAGAGGCATAGGAGCGTCTCCTAAGAACTATAGCATAAAAAATATGATCCTGATGAAATACCACCTACACTAAGATTCAGGAGAGAAATGTAACAATTCATCTATTTTTGAAACCTCAACTAGACCAAACCTTATTTTGATCGCTAAAGTTTTTAGGAGAAAAGCCTATAACTTTGAGCGAATTAAATTATTTTCATTAAGTTATTTGCAACTTCTGTGGGTCTTGGTTAGCATTTGATTTGAACAAACTACTTAATTTCAGATCTTTATTGTGAGAAAATAATAGGATTGCTGATAATGAAGACAAAGATTGGAATAAGGATGGACCTGCAAGACAAATTGATATAAACAGTTGAAAGTATATTTATTTACCCTCTGCACACTTGAGTTAGCTCTGCTAATGATATGATTAGGGATTTTAAAGATAATTACTTTTGGCCTAAGATTAAGCAATGATTCTGTTTGTCTTGCTGTATAATGACTTTTTAAAAAATCGTTCAACTTTATTTCATGAAGTTTGCTCCTGAGGAACAAAGTCTTCTCAGCAGAAAACAAATCTTCACCATTCTCCAGAGTATTGCACATTATTCTTCAACATTTAGTAGATGAAACAGCTTTATGATTAAAATGGTTGTGCTAAAAAAAACCAAAAAAACAAATTGAATGCTATTGCTACTGCTATTGCTAATAGTACTACTTTTTTCTCTATTATTTTTGTGAAATAGTAATTATAAAAGATGATCAAGTAAATGAGTAATAATCCGTGATTCATGAAGAAAAAAATCTGCTAAAAATTAGAGACAAATAATAAAAATGTCCATATTTATGAGGATACACTTTATTTATATGGCTATGCATTTAGTTCAGTTTACTGTGGATCATAACAATGTATCCAACTGGGCTCTGCTGCAATTAAGATAAATATAAAAATCCCCCTCCCCCCAGTTTGATAAAATTGTGATTCCTGATCAATATTCTTTTCATTATTGAAAATTTGTCTATAGCCCTTTCTAACATGGGAGGTTGTTAATCCACACCTCAAATGTTAGATTAGTTAGGGTTTGCTAATGTTGAGCAACTATTATTTTAATTGCTAAGACAAGGTAAATAATATATAAATAAATAGTTAAATAAACTAATCGAGGAGAGAAACAACTGAGAACTAAGGAGAAATTTCCTGACAGTGAGAATAATTAATCAGTGGAACAACTTGCCTCCAGAAGTTGTGAATGCTTCAACACTGGAAGTTTTTAAGAAGAGATTGGATAACCATTTGTCAGAAGTGGTATAGGGTTTAGTGCCCAATCAGGGGGTTGGACTAGAAGCGTGGTGGTTAACCTTTTCGGCACCATGTGCCGAAATGCATGCACGCACGTGTGCATGCCGCAAATTGTAAGAGCAGCTCCTGGTGCGCGCATGCACGCCGGTCAACTGGTCTTCTGGCTTCTAACGCACATGCGCTTGCGAAGACCAGCTGGCCAGCCGATTTCTAATGTGCGTGTGTACGCCGGCCAGCTGGTCTTCATGCACGCATGTGCATTAGAAGCCAGAAGATCAGGTGGCTGTCCAGTTCCTAATGCGCATGTGAGCAGCAGCCAGCTAATCTTCATGCATGCATGTGCACTGGCCATCTGGTCTTCGCGCATGCATGTGTGTTAGAAACTGGAAGACCAGGTGGCCGGTGCATATGCACATGCCGGTAGCTACTCTTCCGGTTTCTGGCACTCCTGCACATGTGAAAACCAGCTGGCTGGTGCATATGCGTGCACCAGAACCCAGATAGGCAACAGGTAACAGCTGGCATGCCCGGAGAGATGGTTCTGCGTGCCACTTCCGGAACATAGGTTTGCCCATGGGACTAGAAGATCTCTAAAGTCCCTTCCAACTTTAATTCTATTCTAATATTCCTCTTGCTTTTAAGCTTTGACCCCATTAAATAAATGCAACAAGCCTAACTTGAGTCAGCATTCAGTTTTTTGTATGGTAATGATACTAACTTTGGTATATGTACAGGTAGTCCTCCACTTATGACCTCAATTTAGCCCAACATTTCTATGGCTAAGGCAGGCAGTTGTTGTGAGTTTTGTCCCATTTTATGATCTGCAGTTAAGTTAATATCATGGTTGTTAATTGAATCTGGCTTCTCCATTGACTTTGCTTGGAAGAAGGGGATTGTATGACCTTGGGACACTAGTGAAAGTTTTCTGTTGAAGGCCTTCATGGAAGATAACATTTGGCTGTATGGCCAACAGCAACATTTCTGTTTTTATACTTTCTCTCTGTATTTTTTCCCCACCCATAATTCATACATGCAGAGAGGGGGAAAAATCCTGCTACCTATTCAGCTCTTCCCATTACTTCATAACATATAATAGATAATCAGAGTTGGAAGGGACCTTATAGGTCATTAGTCCAATCCCCTGCCCAAGCAGGAGACCCTACTCCATTTCTAACAGATGGGAGTCCAATGTCTTCTTGAAAGTCTCAAGTGATGGTGCTCCCACAACTTCTGAGGGCAAGCTGTTCCATTGGTTGTTAGTTCTCACTGTCAGAAAGTTTCTCCTTATTTCCAGGTTAAATCTCTCCTTGTTCAGTTTCCATCCATTATTCCTTGCCTGGCCTACAGGTGCTTTAGAAAATAGCTTGACCCCTTCATCCCTGTGGCAGCCCCTCAAATATTGGAAGACTGCTATCATGTCTCCCCAGTCCTTCTCTTCCCTAGACTAGCCATGCCCAGTTCCTGTAACCGTTCTTCATATGTTTTAGTCTCCAGTCCCCGGATCATCCTGGTTGCTCTTCTCTGTACTTTTTTTAGAGTCTCAACATCTTCTCCCCTCTAAAACTAGTTTCAAAGGCTAATTTTCAAAGAGAAAAAAGACAAACATACTGTAAGAATCAATACTTTTCTATGTCTTTCAAAAAGGCACATGTAGGAAGAGAAGAGCATCATGACTTGGGACACCTGGGGTTGGCTGCATCAAACTTCTAAGACCAAAATTTGGGCTTCCAGTTACCTATTTGAATTACTATCTGAACAAAAAGCAAGGATCGTGATTTCTCCGCTTTCTTCTCATGCCAACTGGCAAATGCTTAGAAATACCAAGGGAATTTTCACAAACAGCTGTAAGATGACATGATTGCCATCAGAAAGCAAGAAGGGGAAGGAAAGTATCCCAGTGAAAACATCCAGATGGTTAGGCAGGCCTTTGTTCTAAACAGTTTTTGGGGGGATCCCAAATTTAGTGCCAGAAAGTCTTAATAAAAATTATAAGGGGCCGTGCTCATAAAATAAAAATACAAAGAAGAAAGTTACCAGTTGGCTTAATTCATGAATGAACAACACCCCTACCACCACCACCACCCAAAAAAAAATCAGTTTATAATGTTTCCCCAGTATTGTAATAGTGAAGACTGGCAATGTATATGCTTCAGACCTGCACAAAAGTACAGGTCTACTTCCACATAAAGGTTCAATTGAACAGATTTATTGCTAAAAGTCTATTCATTAGGAACCTTCTCAATCAACATTTAGCACCTGCTTGGAGTTAAGGGAATTCAAGGGAGGTCGGACTTCGTCTGCTTGTGGCTATGTTCGGATTCTAGGCCGATCCCTTTTTTAACTCTGCCCCCAGGTTCTGCCACTCCTATAATCACCCACAAAGTCTGTATTGCTGTTCTTATTTCATTCCTGTCCTCCTTTGGGATGAACCTGACCCAATGACCAAGCATGTCTGAATGGAAGGAAGGATGGTGGTCTCAACCATAAAATCAAAGCTTCTCCTTTTTTCATTCATTTTTTTGATTGTGGCTGCATTTTTATTTTCATTTTATTTTTTGGACTCCCCTCACTTGTAGATGCCTCATCCTCTGACCTTAATGGGTACATTTTATTTACTCATTTTATTTACTGAGCCATGGTGGCACATTGGTTAGAATGCAGTACTGCTACTTCTGCTGACTACTGGCTGGCTGGCAGCAGTTTGATTATCACTGTCTCAAGGTTGACTCAACCTTCCATCCTTCCAAGGTCATAAAATGAGGACCCAAATTATTGCAGGCAATAGGCTGACTCTGTAAACCACTTAGAGAGGGCTGTGAAGTACTATGAAGCGGTATATAAATCTAAGTGCTATTGCTATTGGGTAGGAATTCCTGGACCTTAAGCTCTATATGCTTTTGTACACGTCAATAACTTCTTGTAAAATTGAACCCTGAACCACACACCCGCAATCACACAAACTGTCACCAAACTGGTTGACCAGCCTTTCATTGACTAAATATTCCCTGCCTCCTGTATCATTCAAAAATACTTCAACAGCAGTGCAAAATGTGGCCTCTTATAATGGACATACATTTGTGATTGTGTTGAAACTGATCTTCAAAACAAACTTCCATGATATTTTACTTCTGAAAGGAACATAGATATTCCATACTTGAAAGTTAAGGAATAAAGAATATATATATATAAAATATCTCTTTAGGAATTTTAGATGTTATTTTATTCCTCACTGTTTTGGAACAGATGTCATCCAAGATCACCTATTTCTATATTTCTATTCTTTTTCACATCTGCCCTTGGGAATATGTCTTGGGAAATTCCATAGAATTTACTTTTGAGTAATTATAGGGTAAAGACCCCTTCTCCTCCCAAAATAAACATGCCTTTTAACTTTGTCAGACTAAAACTGGTATCCTTTGATTTTCAAAGTACTATGGTTGAACTTTAACTGGACTGTGTCATTTCTCTCCAGCCCACTACCAGCTCAATATTTCCTGTGTATCCCTTTGGAGAAAAATAAATGTGTTAATTCATCACCTGGCAAAAATGAGTAGTTAAATGGAAAATATAGGTGTCTTGCAGGCAAAATGAAGTGCAAAATTAGAGATATTTGTCTCCATTATTTGCCTCTTAAATGCATTATTAATTAATTCCAAATTGCAAGAGGAAGGCTAAATTCAGCCTTAAAGAGCATTACAGGGGAGAAAAACAGCTTGTGCCTACCCAATGTTTCTGCTGCGTACGGACAGTTAGCAGATCACTGAATAACTTGGAATCCGAGTTGACAATTTTCAGTGCAGTATTTTTTTAACATTAAAAAGGTAAATTGATTATTAATAAGCAGGTTATTCAGGAAGGGAGATAAGTAGAATTTTATCCTCACTAGTTCCATCATTGTTTAGACAACAGTAAAAGGTGCCTTTTTATGAGAAAGAGAAATAGGAAATAACATGAAAAAAATGACTTATAAAGGAAAAAACAATATAAAGCAGCGATTGGCAACATTCTTCCTATAGGAAGAAGAGAATAAGTTGAGTTGGGTCAAGCCAGTTTAATTTGGAAAACTAATCTGATCTGAATCAAATATTCATACAGATCTAGACTAAGTGCATGAACTGCATTTCTTTCAAACAAATAAATCTCTCAATCAAGGTTTAAATTGTACTCAATCAATTTAGAGTGTCACACAGTGTAGATGTCTTGATAATTTTTACACCAAATGGTAGCTCATTATACTTTCAGTAGGAAAAATTTATACAATGATGAATGGTTATAGAATGGTGTCCAAGTTTGATGGAATCCTCTGTTGTCCTTTTCAGTTATTGTTCAATTCCTACACACTAAACAGGAAAGCCTGCGCAAAGTGTGCATTGGCACATGCGTGCAAAGTGTGTGCGCGCGCACACAAAGCGTGCCCACCAAGCCACGCCCACCAAACCAGTGGTAAAATTTTTTGAAATGCACCACTGCTTTGCCTTGGGAAATCAAATTGTTGCAGCTTGATACCTTGAATTGAAGTGACAAAGTTGGCTGACTGGATTTTACTGGGCACTTGTGTTGATGGAAAGGGGTCTGTAGGTATGCACAACACATGTGCAGAATTCTTTAAGCATCTGATCTTAGTAACACAACATTTCCAATCCTGCAAATCAGAGGGAAATGCCACTTTGATCCGGTGCATATCAGTTAGAGGTTTTGTCAAAACACAACACCTCTTCAAGGTCTCACAACATATACAATGTTCCCTGTTTATAAAAAGAAAAAGAAAGCTAGGGAAGGATTTGTGGAAATCAGCCTTCCCCTGGCCATAGCTGCACTGGCTGGGCATTACAAGCTAATATATTTTAAGAGCATTTGATGGAAGTAGACTAACCTGTTACTTATTTATAATGCTATATTTTCTATATGAAGGAAGGTCTTTTTGAACTTGGAAGTGGGCATCAAATATTTGAGCCTTCTACCTCCTTGATTTAGGTTTGATCCAGCTGAATGACATCTGCATTTGATGCATGATTTTGTAATTGTCTCTTGTAATGCCTCTGTTTGGAAGAACTAAGCTAACTCTAGTGCAAGGGTCTTCAAACTTGGCAAATTTAAGACTCGTGGACTTCAACTCCCAGAATTCCTGAGGAGAAATTCTGGGAGTTGAAGTCCACAAGTCTTAAAGCTGTCAAGTTTGAAACCCCTGCTCTAGTGACTTGCTAAATTTTCTAGAGTCATCCAGCTCTTACGGAAAGAGTTTATATCCCTTCAGTGATGTCTGGGAGGTAAAATGAAGATGCATATATTAAACACAAGGGGGAAATGTCCTTACTCTTGAGATGTATTTTTATTTGGTTATTAACCATTTTGAAAATGTAACTTGGACTGAGATACACCAAACTTCCATTCCAGTTGTTAAAAGATAAATATTTCAGTTACACCATACATTCTTGGTATAATTGTTGTGGTTCACTGGCAGCCGGTGCAGATGGCAGAGGTATCGGACAGTGAGGACAAAAGGGAACCAATCAGGGAGTCTGTCGAGGACTTGGATGAAGGTCCTGCAGCTAATGCAGGGATGGGGCCAGGACCATCTGAGAGTGGAGCCTGGCAGCAGCGAAGCAGAGGACTTAGGGGAGCCTGTTCCCAGTGCGCATGTGTGCAGAGCTGCTAGAAGGCGAGAGCAACTGAAGCAGAAGGGGCGACTCGGAAGTAAGGCTGGGAGGTGATTGCCCCTCCCGTCAGGGATAAAAGTCAGTCCTCAATGGTGAAGAGCTTTGCAGGAAGCAAAGCAGTTCAGTCATCTCTGAGTCCTTTGTGAAACTCTGTATTCTGGATATATTTTTTTCTGGTTTTTTGGGTTGGTTTATGATTAGCTTTAATTGGACTTCTGTTTCTTGGCAGCACTCTACAGCACTGAAAAGTGTGCTCATATCTAGAGGAACTGTGTCTAATTAGTTTTGGCTGGGAATGCAAGTAATTCCCAGCGTCACATTAAAAAGGTTTTACTTTTAAATTCAGTTTGTGTTTTATTAAGTTTGATGAAGCCAGAACAATAATTTTCCTGAAAATAGTTACAGTACCGGGCAACTCTACAACATAATAGGACCCAAAGCACCCTGAGATTAATCTACTGAAATTAGTGTTCCAAATGGCAGTGTGGTGTTTCACTAAAACATGCAAAAATAATTGTGGGAATGGGACCACACCATCTCTGGATGTTTTAATGTTCTTACTGCCTACTTTAATAGATGCCAAATCTCCTCAAATAAAAGAAAATGTCTCTTCTCCAGTGATCGATGCCATAATTCACTTTGAAGATTTTTTTTTTTTTTTTGGATTGAGCAGCCCAGAAAATGTTGCCTATTCCTGGGCGAGAAATTAGACTAGATGACCTACAAGGTCCCTTCCAACTCTGTTAATCCATACTCTAATCCTTTAACAGAATGGGGATTCAAATGAACATAAAGAAATCTGCAAGATTTCTAATAGTAAGAATTAGTTTAGAACAGGGACCTTCAAACTTGACAGATTTTAGACTTGGCTTCAACTCCCAGAATTCCTCCTCCAGTCATGTTAGCTCAGGAATTCTGGGAGTTGAAGTCCACAAGTCTTAAACTTGCCAAGTTTGAAGACCTTTGGTTTAGAACATAATGAGAGCCACAAATACCAAAATTGTTCACAAAGCTGTAATACAGAGATGTCCAACCTGGGGAACTGGAAGACTTGTGGACTTCAACTCCCAGAATTCTCCAGCCAGCCATGCTGGCTGGGGAATTATGCTAGCTGGGGAATTATGGGGGTTGCAGTTCACAAATCTTCCAGTTGCCAAGATTGGACACCTCTGCTGTAATAAGTATTAATAGAAGTACTTTTTACTGTGACATAATTTCCTCCTTTAATAGAAACCAACACCATAATGGGAAACATTCCTATTTCTATATTGACTGTCAACAAGATTTTATTACTGTAAACTTGTTGCATTCTATTAAATTAGAATAAATTGCTTTGGAACTGTGTTACATATTCATTTATATTTTTGGTGCTGGTGATTAGATCATGTCAATTGAAACAAAATAGTGCTACTCTCTGGAGAGGCTAAGCACTCCTCAAGTTGTTGGATGTATGGCTTCTCTTACTGAAAAAAAAGTGTGAAATTAATGTCAGGTTAATGAAAGTTGATCTTTGTAAAGACAAGTCTTCTATTTTATTTTAGCAGGATGAAGTTAGAGGGTTCCTTTGTAGTGGAGGAACTGCTGAGATTTTAACTGTAACATAAATCTTACTTATGACAGGTGCCTTTTATTCTGTTGGGGTGTGTGAATGTGTATGCATGCTGGATATCATCCTCTTCTAACGACCCCATAATTCCTTGTGGTATGGAGTCTAGGTAAGTGAATGGAGCTGAGTGTTTACTGGCTGGATGCCCTTCCTGTCGCCAATGTGGAGGTTTTTTTTCCAGCAGACATATTCTCAGTTTACCCAGATATGCATGCTGGATAAGTGTGACACATATGTGTATATAGCTTCCAAGGAAGGAAGGAAGGAAGGAAGGAAGGAAGGAAGGAAGGAAGGAAGGAAGGAAGGAAGGAAGGCTCTTTTTTAATATTTACCTTCTGATGTTGTGTCATTTTCTCTTTAGTATTGATTCTTGTTCAATGTTTATGTGTGTGTATGTGTCTGTTTATTGCCTACTGCTAACCTAAAATAGCAGACATTATTTGTGGCTCACAAATGCCCCCAAAGCAGCATAATTCACGAGAAAATGAGAACTTCAAAACAGAAAACCATTAGCTATTCCTTTTCTCCTTTCCCTTGATGGTCTACTGCAAGTCTGACTTGAAGATAATGGAATGTGATAAAAATATTTGCCTCTACGGGTTTTCCTCAGTGGATGCCCTAAATGTACTATGCATAATAGGAAGTTGTATATGCATGACTACTGAGAAGCTAGCTCAGTGGTTGGTGTGTGCAGGATTTCTGACTAAATTAAAATTGTTTAAAAAGAACAGGATGAATGTGTGAAGGTTGAAATTAAAGCATGTGCACTTTTCAAACGACCCAATATTGCAATTGACGGATGAAATCCATTCAGCATTGGAGGAGACCAATGCCTGTTGTCAGCTAAGCCATTGACAAGAGCTCTGTGATGACCTGAGGCATGGCACAAAGGCAACACAGCCAAAATAATAAGTAGGGGTCTCTTTATTTGCTCCAACTTTGCCCCCAATGTTCCGGTTACCTTCCAGTCTGGAGACAAACTCTCCCAGGAACCTGCAACAGCCTTTGTCTACAGATATTCCAGTCCAAAATGTTATAAACAGAACACTTTAAACTATGAATTCAACAAGGCAAGATAAGGTAACAAATTCGGCAGGGCAAGATAAGGAGCTTCAGAAGTAAAGTAACATGGCAGTAAATCAAACCATTTGGAGGATGCCAGGAACTCACATAACAGCAACCTGATGCCAGGAACTCACATAACAGCAACCAACATGAGATAAACTGAACGTTTGTTTCCAACAAACGCCCCTCCCAAACTGCCTCTCCTTTAAACTCCCTTCCCAGGTGTGCCTTGTGGAGGGAATCAGGGCCCTTTCCTCCCTCATAAGTGACACAACCCTCATTGCTCTCTTCTCCGTTCTTCCCTGCGTGCCTTAGGATGAAGAGGAGGTGGGCCTTGGTCTTTCTCTGAACTGCTCTTCCCAGCCTGATTTTGCCCTTCCCCAGTTTCCTCCACAGCCAATGGAACCTCTCTCCTGCTCCCTGTCAGCTGTTCATCTTCCTCCTCAGATTCAGATTCTGACAGGGGCATGATAAGCTCTCATTCTCCGACAGTGACTTGCAGATGTGCTGATTATTTTATTTATTGAGGTTGTACACTGCTAAATTCATTCAGATGCCTCCTGGTTTTCAATAGCAACATTACCACTATATTATACTCGGAGGCAACATATTTAAGCAACCTGGATTCTGTAAAGCACTGTGAAGTGGTATATAAGTCGAAGTCAGGGCTGTCAAATTCAAGGCCCGTGAGCCAGATCTGGCCCTCAGGGTGCTTAGATCAGGCCCACGGGGCTGACTTGGAAACAGCAAAGGACCTGAATGGCTCTCCCGAGTTCCATTTTCACTGGCAGAGGTTTGCAGGAGACCATCACAGCTGAAAACAGAGCTCGGGAGCCCGTTTTTGCTGATAGAGCGCTTGGGTCACCATAGGCACCCCCGGTATGAGTGACGTTGATTTGATCACGCCCACCCTGGCCCCCTGGGGTCAAACACAACCCTGATGCGGCCTTCAGTGAAATCGAGTTTGACACCCTTGGTCTAAGTGCTATTGCTATTGTCGGTGCTTTAGCTATTTTCTTTCTCCTTATTCCTTCCTATTCCTTATCAGTAAACTGGTCAACAATAGCCTTCTTCTCATGGACTGATGTGAAGGTAATGGAAGGACTTTAAATCCCTGTGTATCAAGGCATAAGGCTTTGCATTTGTTATGCATTATAAAACCAATGAGCCGAATTGTATTGTACTGAAAGTTAAGAGTCTTGTAGGCATAATAAGAAAAGATGGGTGGACAAATTGCAGTAATCCTTTAAGATGGCAGGTATTTAAGCCTAATAAAAAGGTTACTTTTCTAAACTAATTAAGCAGATTTACAAGTCTATGGTTGGGTTTAAGAATATAAGATCCTCTCAGTGATGGAAGCAGTTCTCTAACACAGCAAAGCAAATATTATTTATTTTCCTTAACATGGATACTTGATGCATCCATCTAGGATCAATCCATTTAGCTTCAGCATCATTCCATGATGTCCTTCAGAAAGAAATCAGTGTGACATCTGCCAGCTGTTCCTCAGTGAAAAGCATTAAGAGTACGTAACTAATCAGTAATGACCTTTTCCAATATTCATCACCTCACTGCTTTATCATCCTGATACTGCTTTCAAAAAAAAAAAAAGATGTGGTGAATTTGTGATGAAGGAACTGTGACCGGAACTGCATTTTAGATAAATGGCTTCTCACAGGCATTTATGTTGTTCTCATGGTGTGCTGTATTGCAATACATGTTGCAGGAAATGGTAGGACAGCCTTGATGTCAACTCGTAAAGCATTCCTGGCCTGCTCTTGAGTTGCCATAGGCAGGAGGGGGTGGAAAACGGAGCAGCAGCCACAACCAGAAGCACATTCCACATATACCTTCTTCAAGGCTGTATGTGGTCGCCAACCAGTGGGCCAGGGACCACTGGTAGTCCATGTCTGCAGAGAAATGTTACCCCCAAAGCAATTAATCCAGGCTGCGCAGGAACACAAGGCTGCTCTGCCCACATGGCCTGCAGGAAAACAAGGCTTGTGTCACGTGCATTGCGAACAATATTAGGTAGTGAGGGGAGGGGGAAAAGGGCGGAGGGGGGAACTTGCCCCACATGCCTCACCTGGCCACCAGGCTGTTTCTTTCCACTCCTTTCTTCTGCTTTTGGCTGCACGCAAGGAAAGCAGCAAAAGTGTTTCTTTCTCTTCCCCAAACTCTGCCAGAAATGAGTCTTTGGGATCCTGCAAGGTGTCCTGCTCCAAAAGGCTGCGACCCATTTCTGGCGGAATTTGGGGAAGAGAAAGAAAGGCTTCTGCTGCTTCTGCTGCTTTCCTTGCATGAAGCTCTGTTTCTCTCTCTGTCTCTGTCTCTGTCTCTGTCTCTGTCTCTCTCTCTCCCTGAGAACGGAGCTGGAGACGATATCCTGCAATCCCAAATAAAGAATGATTGGTCGGTAGGAAAACCGGGTGGGGAATTTTCTTGCAGACATTTTTTTTTGGATTTTCCCAGGATCTTTGCTGCTTTCTGTAGAGACCCTGGGAAAACGTCAACTAGCCACCGTCAATCAAAATTCATATTAATGGTCCACAGGATTTAAAATTATGAGTTTGGTGGTCCCTGAGGTCCAAAAGGTTGGCAACCCCTGGACTAGGAGACCTCCAAAGATCCTTTCCAACTCTGTTCTTCTGTAGTATTTATTCTATACATGTCCCTGACTTCCAGCAGAGAATAGTCAGAGACATTGGAGGGATGATGATGGTGTTTACACTAACATCCACTGCATGACGGTATCATTTTATTTTTATTTTATTATTTTGAATTAATGAAAATTTATCTGGGCACCCAGCCCAGATACCACTGGTACTGTGGATGTGGCTTGGTGGGTGTGGCTGCAGGGGTGGAATCGCACAACTGGCATGACTTCCACGATCACACAATTGTGCATGTGTGCACGTGTTAAAACAGTAAATACTAAGCTACGACGCCTCTCAGCTGTTTAGCACAGCAATCTGCTCTGCCACGCCAAACAGCTGAGAGGTTAAAAATGACCTAGGAACAGGGGCAGGTGGGTGCGCCCAACTGCAGAGTGTTGGAGAGACTCGGAGCAAACCGGTTCTCTGCTAGCTGATCTTTGGCACTACTGGTACACTAGAACCGGGCCAAACCGGTAGATTACCACCACTGGTCTGGAGTTGGACATTTTCATACTGAATATCAGTGCTGGTATGCTATCGGTTCGGCCCGGTTCTGCCAAGCCGGTAGCGATGATGAGCAGTGGAGACCGAACCGATTCTGTCCGCCGCTCTGCTGTTGGGCCCACCTGCCCACCTGGGCTCCCATACTCACCTTTATCTTCTGCTTTTGAAGCGCAGCTGCTTTGCACGGCATAGAAGAAACAACAGGGAGATTGCAGGATTGCAGGAGGTGAATTGGAATGCCTCTGCACCTGCGCAAAGTGTGTATTTGGTGTACACATGCACGCAAAGTGTGTGCACATGTGCAAAATGCGCCCACCAAGCCACACCCACTGAACCAGTGGTAAAAGTTTTTGAATCCCACCACTGCTGAAGAGCATACCATTTAGGGACCCAAAAAACAAGGGACATTTGGGAAGTTTTTGAATCCCACCACTGCTGAAGAGCATACCATTTAGGGACCCAAAAAACAAGGGACATTCGGGAAGGATATATAAAGGGCAGTACTTTGATACAGTGCAATCAGTGACTGAATAATATGAATTAAATTTTAATATGATTATGCAAGTGTATGCTCTGGCCACTGAAGCACAGGAAGAGAAGACAGATGAATTTTGTGGTCCAATTCAATCTGAAACTGGCAGAACACATAAACCAGATGTGTTACCTTTAGTTAAAGACTGAAATGCAAAAGTTAGAAATATTATGGAGAAAATCCCAGTTAGACTAATCATCTGGGAAACTGAAATGAAGTGGGAGAATCTCAATCCAGTGATTTGTTCGGACAAACCACATGACATTTCTGTGGATACACAAAAATAACACTGACTAGATTATCCAGAAGTGGAAGAGTTCAGTTAAAACAGCAAACTTGTAGCCAGGAGCTCACTCTGGAACACATCAGAAACTACTCGTGTGCAATTCTAAGTCAAGTTAAACAGAAGGAAAAACGCCAATGCATTTACATAATATGATTTTAAGCATATGCCATCATTTTCAAAGAGAAGATCAGGAATTGTTTTGATGTTCTAAATCTCATTGTTAGGGAACCGTAGGAACACTGGAATTCAATCAATGAAATCAAAGGATGAAAAGAGACTGCCAAAGACCATGAAAGAGAAGAAAGCAAATTTCGGGTCAAAATAAATGATGATAATTGCCAAGAAAAGAAGAAAAGCGAAAGCCAAGAAAGGAAGGAATTTAATGGAGAATTTCATAGACCTTTTGGAAGAAAGAAGTACTATTACAACAATATCTGTAAAGACACTGAACAGACAAGGAAGAATAAGAACAATCTTCCAATAATCTGCAGGACTCAGATGGAGGTGGCAGTGTTGAAACTGTGTGCTAAAGAATGCCAGTGGGCAGATAGTAACTGATTCCAATAAGATGGCAGGACTACATTGAAACCAGAGGTGGTATTCAACCAGTTCTGACCAGTTCTGGAGAACTGGTAGTGTAAATTTTGAGTAGTTTGGAGAACCGGCAAATACCACCTCTGACTGGGCCCACCCCCATCTATTCTCTGCCTCCCGAGTCCCAGCTGATAGGCTGGGTCTTCTTTTGCTGCCCTGCACAGGAGAATGGAGCTAGAAAGCAGGTTAGTGGGGTGGGGAGGGAATGGAGATTTTGCAGTATCCAAGCCATGCCATGGCCACAGAACCAGTAGTAAATTTTTTTTGAATCCCACCACTGATTGAAATGCTGCATAATAAAGAAGTCAGCATCAAAGATTTCTTGGAAAGTATTCCCCACTTAATAATGACCTCTAGTATTGGAAGGTGAAGTCAAAACAGTACTTTGAACATTGCCTAATCAGAAGGCTACAGGAATTGATGGCATATCTACAAAATAAAGCAAGCAACAAAATAATAATTTGTCAAAAGTTCTAACCAAACTACACTACGTCAACAAATTTAGAGAGTGATCAACAGTCAACAGATTGGAAGAAATAAGTCTATATTCAAATTAAGAAATGAGATTTGTGCAAACTATTATATAATATTCTTGATTTCTCATGCCAGCAAAATATACTAATGATTAGGATCATCCAGTGAAAATGAGAATCTTACAAAAAATTGCCATATGCTCAAATTGGTTTGAGAAAAGGTCAAGGAGAAAAGATATTATTGCTAACACACTCTGCATAATTGAGGAGCCAAAAAGAAATCAGTATGTGTTTCACTGATTATAAAAAGAGAATCTTTTATTGTCTTGATCATATCAAACTGCAGAATGTACTTGCCTTTGTCTGAAATCAATGCACAGGTCAGGAAGTCGCAATATGAACAGAATGTGACAAAACAGACACGTTAGTTTGGCAAAGGAGCAACACAAGGCTCCATATAGTCTCTCTTTATTTATTCAACAATCTGTTTGAAGATTATATACTGAGGAAAACTGGATAGGGAGAAGATTACTGTAGTTTTAAAATCAGGCAGAAACATTGCCTGCCCTATGGCACTATGAAAATACAAATATTCTGCAAAATCTAGTAATACAAATCACACAGCATAATAAAAACATCAAATTAGCATTGAATATGAAGAACACCAAACTAATGACACAGATACAACAAGCAGCCTTAGAACAGACAATGGAAATTAATATGAATATATACTATCAACCTTAGAGGAGCCAGCTTTGTAAAATGTGGAGTTGGAAAAGAATCTAAGAATACCATGGATCATTAAGAAAACAAACCAACCAAAGTACAAATCAACTCAGATCTCGCACTTGAGGCACAAATAATTGCAAATGAGGCACACATTAACATATTACAAACACATTGTGAGAAAACTTAGCTCCATGGAAAAGTCCATATTCTTAAGGTGGAAGAAAAAATAAAAATAAAACCAGCAGAAAGATGAATTCGCTCACTCTGACAATGGGTATGCTTCAGTGGTGGGATTCAAAATATTTTACTACCGGTTCTATGGGCGTGGCTTGGTGGGCATGGCAGGGGAAGGATACTGTAAAATCTCCATTCCCACCCCACCCTACTAACCTGCTTTCCAGCTCCGTTCTCCTGTGCCGGGCAACAAAAGAAGACCCAGCCAATCAGCTGGGACTCGGGAGGCAGAGAATAGATGGGGGCGGGACCAGTCAGAGGTATTCCAAACTACTCAAAATTTCCACTACCGGTTCTCTGAACTACTCAAAATTTCCACTACCGGTTCTCCAGAACTGGTCAGAACCTGCTGAATACCACCTCTGGTGTGATTTTAGAAGACTTGAGGGATTAGGATCAGGGACAGACCGTCCCAGAGAAAATCAATAATAGATGACATTGACTTAAGGGCACATAACAATAATCACTGTCACCCAAAATAAACCTGCTATACCATCTGATTTAAATCCTTCACTCGGTAATGTTAGATAAAGGAACTAATGCTTACCAGAAGTAGTATTCAGCAGGTTCTGACCAGTTCTAGAGAACCGGTAGTGGAAATTTTGAGTAGTTCGGAGAACCAGCAAATACCACCTCTGACTGGCCCTGCCCCCATCTGTTCTCTGCCTCTCAAATTCCAGCTGATCGGCTGGGTCTTCTTTTGTTTCCATGCATAGGAGAACAGAGCTGGAAAGCAGGTTAGCGGGGTTGGGAGGGAATGGGGATTTTGCAGTAACCTTCCCCTGGAGTCGGGTGAGAATGGAGATTTTACAGTATCCTTCCCCTGCCACGTCCACCAAGCCACTCCCACCAAGCCACGTCCACAGATCCAGTAGTAAATTTTTTTTGAATCCCAGCACTGATGCTTACCATTATGGAGAAACAAGATTTGATTTTAAGATTATTTTAAACATAATAAAAGAGGAATGCCTGGTTATTGGAAACACCATTCTTATTATGTTCTTGGCATGTTTCTCTAATGTACTCATTCATTTGGCAGTAAAAGCTGTGTCAGTGCATAATGTTGTTTTGTGATGTCTTTTGAAATCACTGAAAAACTCTGCAGCATTTTAAAACTACAAGCAGTCCTGGTTTAATGACTGCCTCATTTAGCAACTGCTCACAGTTGCAGTGCTGATGAAAAAAGAATCTTATGATCAATCCTCATATTTACAGTCTTTGCTGGTCTGTAATGCAAAGCTGAAACAAGAGCATAAGCACAGTTACTGTTTCACTTAGCAACTGCTTTATTTAACAACCAAATTGCTGATCCCAATTGTCACTAAATGAGGAGTACCTATAAATATCCCCACTCCAACACTAGATTCTTGATTATTTAATAGTGTATCTTAGCTTGGTTGCAGCATTTGCAACTCTTTGGTGTTTGGCGGTATTTGTATTCTGCTAAATCTCTAAATATTAGAACAAACGGCATGAATTATCACTGTTTCCCTCCCCCACAACCCAGAGTCATTATCAAAATCAGATTTCATGGAAAGAATACGATGCTTTGAAATTACGTAACTTTTGCATTTGGTTGTTTAATTTCGGTGAGCGGTAAATGGAATGATTGGAAGATAAGCAGTTCTTTATGGGCAGCTGGTGAAGTTTTTCCTAATTGTATTTGAATCAATTGGAGAACTTGCCCATCAGGAACAGGAGTAATTTGCATTTTCTTGTTTACTAAAGCCTTAAACCTACCTCTCTAGATAAGATCAACTGTCATGCCCCTGTCGGAATCTGATTCTGAGAGGGAGGCCGAGCAGCTGAAAGGGAGTGGGAGTGTGGCTCCATTGGCTGTGGAAGGGCAAACACCGGCTAGGCAGAGCAGGGGAGAGGTAGAGCAAGGCAGAGGGAATTCGGAGGAAGACACAGGCCCACTCCCTCTTCATCCTAGGGCAAGAAATGGAGGAATGGAGAAAGGAGCAACATGAGTTGCATGGCTTACAGGGGAGGAAAGGGCTCTGATTCCCTTCATTAGCTGCAGCTGGGAACACAGAGTTTAAAAAGGGGAGTTGCGCACAGCCAACTGTTGAGAGCAAATCATGAATTACCTGGTATTGTCAAGGCTTATCTGGGTCCTCGGCGTCTTCCCAACTGTGTGTGTTTTGCTGGCCTTTCAAGTCTGCAATTCCTTCTTCTGCTCTGTCAAGTTAATTACTGCATTGTGGTTTGTGTGGATTTTTATTTACAGTTTGTATGTACTTTGTTTTCGGATTGAATTTCCTCACTTAAAGACTGTTCTTGGGAGAGTTTTTTCTCCAGCCGAAGGTAACCAGGACATTGTGAGCAAAATTGGAGGTACTACTCTTCTTACTTATGTGACTTTGTTGCCTTTGTCCCATGCCCTGGGTCATCACATCAACCATATATCTGGCGTTGCCCTTTCTGCTGTTTGTAGAGAAGAAGAAGCATACAAGAGGGGCTCAAATCATCAATATTTTGACAACATTCTCTCTGGCCGACAACCAGTTCATCAGAGATTAAAATATAGGAGAAACTTCCTTAGGGAAATGGAAGTCTTTGAAGAATTTGAAAGCAGAAGGGACCTATGTAAAGCTATAAAGAACCAACACTGGATGGAACCAATGGAGACGCTAGTGAAAGCTGGGAAGTATGGAAATCGTTGGATAGACTGCACAGCAACATCCAGAGACACTCTGAACAAATGGCCAGTGGCCTATGCAATTATGGTGACATGCAAATAAGAACACACATGTATTCCTGTCCTTTGTGTCCTGATCAGTGTAAACTTGAGGCCCTCATGGCAGCACAACAGAACACTATGAATGTTGCTAGCTTCTGGGCAAGATATGTTTAACTTCTACATATTTTAATCATGTATTTTATATTTTAAATTTTATGTCATGTGGTATGCCTTATTTTAATTGTGGCACTTCTGACATGCATAAACTAGCTAAAGCCAAGCCTGGTATCTTCTATATCTTTCCCACAATAATAGTTTTTGCAATAAGGTAGGAAAATGCTTGGTGCATATAAGGATATTATATCTTTCTTTTCTTTTCTGAAGGAACTTACATTGTCAAGAGGAATAATAAATTAGCTATCACTTGTTTGAAAATAATAAAAAAGGTATTGCATAATTTATTTGTGATTTTACAAATTGGAAAAGAAAAGCAGTGTGTGAGTGAGTGATTGATATAGATAAAGTGATTGCATAGTTTATGCTATTAAATTGCTGGCAATTCTCACTGACAACATAAACAGTTGTTTGGGAGGGTCTGCTTTTAACCTGATCCTTCAGGTCTTCAAACTGGGCCCCCATCACCACTGTAATTGAGTCCATCCACCTTGTTGCTGGTCATCCTCATGTATTTTCCTCCTCCTTTCCCAATACTAATGTGTCATATATATGATAATTTGAGTGGGGTCATTTGTGTCTCTGTGTTGATTTTTTTAAAATAAGATCCATTGGTTTGTTTCCATGATTGTACATGGTGTTGGTGGGTCTCATGTCCTCTCCAAGACCAAATTTCAATACTCTGTCTAACCTGCTTCTTCAAAACTCAATTTTCTCTTCCATAGTTTCACAGCAAAAGCTACTGCCTAGTCGGTCAAATGCTCTTTTATAATCAATAAGAATATAGAATTTTTTTTTATTCTTTGTCTTTTTTATTACCCAGCATGAACCAACAGTAAGATTTTATGTTTCTAAGCCTTTTCTAAAGGCTTGAAATTGGATACATGAGAGTTCCTTTTCCATGTACGACTGTAATCTATGTTTGATAATCCCAAGCATTATTTTGCTAGCATCTGAAATCATGGTATGATATCATAGTTTGCTCACTTTTTCAAGTATCCTTTTTCATATTGTAATATAGGTGTACCTCTTCCATTCTGTTGTCCACTGTGCCTTGTCCAGTTTTTCTGCTTACTTGGTTAGAATCTGTGGCTTGCGATGTTTCTCCAAATACCCTATCAAGCCTTATAACCTTCTGATTTCATAATGACCAGAGTGAAGATTTAAAATCTTTTTCTAACACAAAATTAAATCATATTTTTATTATGGTCATAGACCAGCGCAGCTAGCACTAAAGATTCTTGTAAGTAGTCAACATTTTTTAATGTTGACATCTTTACTGTGCACAATTTCAGTATATTTCTTCCATCTTAGTTTGATATTACTTAAGTAAACACTTCAATTTATTAGCAAAGCCCAACCTGAACTTATGTTATTCCTCTTTTACATTCTCAGTTAAATTATTACATAACTTGTTGTCCCTTTCCTACTAATATATTTCTGCACCAATCGGGAAATACACAAACACACATACCCTCCCTAAGATAGATAGTAAATCGTAGAAACAAAAGTGCTAATACCTACTATTCTCCTGTCTGCAAATCCCATGCTATTTTCTGTGTTTCTGGATTTTATCTTATTGTTTTTTTAACTTCTCATGCAAGGAGCTTTGGAAGTAGTGCCTTTTAAAATAGGAAGGAAAGAAGATAAATGCCTTTAATACCCATCATTATTAAAGTTAGTTCAAAGCTGTCAGAGCCTTCAGGAATAGTGACATATGGTCAGAATTGGTTTATAGATTTACTGTTGGCCATCTTGGGAAGAATCCAAAATGTTCTCCAATAAGATCCATATCCCAAATCCTTTAGAAGCTGTGGAACTGTGCAAGCAGATAGAAAATAATGGAGCTCAGATGGCCTGAGAGAGGACTTCCTACTTGTAGAAATGAAACATGGCTAAATAAAGAAATTAGAGTTGACCAAAGTTTTTCTACTTCTTTCCACAGGGAACATTTTACTTTCAACATCTGTTATATTAATAACATCTGTGAAGATGCCTTTTATTAACTGTTCCTACTGCATATATCGGCTTAGATGGTACATTCTTCTTTTGCCTTCACAATTTTAAGGCCTTATGGTTTTCCATAATGTATATTTTGTTCAGGCTATTGAATTCATTTTAGTTATCTGTTTTCAATTATGTTTAAAAAAACAACAATTGAATTCTATATCTTCTTTGTAACTGTTAAAAGATGAACGGCATATTTTAGTTAATGCAGCACATATGTAAGAACTAAAATATTATCCTGTGAATGTTTTCTTGGAAGCCCACATTTAATGGGACATGCTCCTTACTAAGGTGTGTTTGATGGCAACCATATTTCAGTGAATGTTTTTTGGCTAATGTAATATGTGACAGAGGAATTTAAATAATTAAAAATTGCAGTATTGCAGGCTAATTCTGCTGACTGCCAACTGCCAGCAGTTTGGCAGTTCAATTCTCACCAGGCTCAAGGTTGACTCAGCCTTCCATCCTTCTGAGGTCAGTAGAATGAGGACCCAGGTTGTTGGAGGCAACGATCAGTATATAGGTATAGTGCTATTGAAGCAATGTATACCGTAAATCTAAGTGCTATTGCTATTGCTAAAAATAAAGACATCCTGGCATCATATAAACTGTGAAATTGGATCTGGGTAAAAAGCATGCATATTAGACTGCTAGACAATGATCAGATGCTTTATAGCCAGTCTTTGGAACCACAAAAGCTCATTTTAGGCTACAAATAATGTTGATTCTTAAACCAGTTACACTAGCAAGAGTACAAATTCAGTTTCCCCTATGGGAATGTACAGCTGTTGCCAGAGTTCCTTTGTTGTTGTTTGAATTTAAATTGCTTCTTTAGATAGTCATTAACACCTGCAAAGGTGTTAAGAAAGGATTTCCCAAAGAATTAGTCCATCTTTTTAATTATTAAGTTTGTTCGCTGTGGTTCAAATTACCTGCAGTATTCTTGGACTACATGCCATAATGTCATCACAGAATAAGTAGAGCTCTTTTAGTATATGGAAATTACCTTCTGTTCAATATTGTAGATATTGAATATTGTAGATTCTACATTTTATTCTACATTTTCATAGTCACAAAATGCTGGGTTTCTTCCCTCACCCAGACATCCTAGTTTATCTCTTGATCTTTTTTTTCAACAAATCCCAGGATCCCTGAATGGAAAGTAAATGCTGCCAAAGAGGAGATCCCAACATGTAATTTTCATGATATAATCCCAGGATTAGTAGTTAAAAAGTTTCTGATGGGAATAGTTTATTTTACTTATTTAAAACATTTATATGGCTGCCCAGCATATGTTAAACTCTGGGTGGTTTCCATGGTTGATGTTGTGCACATTGAAGGAAATGTCCACTGCATATGCTTCCTCTTCTCCAAGGTCATCTCTTCTCTTAAGGTTTGTTTCCATATGTGTGCCTATCTTTGTGTTTTTGTGTTACTTTGAAAATACGGAGTTGGAAGAGACCATGATTATTAGAGGAGCTCCAGTTAAAGTGCTCAATAGGCATCTTACAGTAACCTTGATATCTGAATACCCTTTGCTCCCACCTCACAATACTGCCTTCCCAGTATTGGGGATCTGAATTATAGAAACAAATGCAGTAATTGTTGTTCTCAGACATGCATTGAGATAAAACGGAAAGCTTTTATTTTTAAAATTGGAAACAAAAACTGGTTTCTTTTGGCTACATTGGTTTGCTTGCATGATTCTTCACAGCCTGCTACAGTTTTGTTTGTGAGACTTACATTTAAAGACCATCCTGAAGAATATGATCAGATTTGCTGATCTCCAAATATGAAAAAGCATCAGTAAGATATGATAAAGGACCGTTCACCAACTTTTGCCTAAGTCTTGTCTGCTTTCGGCTTGGGCAGAATGAATTGTTCCAATCTTAGCATCCTTGGTTAAAATGAGTTCTCTTTTGGTATAAAAAAATAATTCAAAGCCTAATCCTCAATCATATGTTCAATGGCAACTTCAAATGATAAATCATGCAACTTGCAAGATGGAACTGTAGCTACTTTATAAATAAAGTGTCCTTGAGTGTCTTTTGGAAAAAAGAGTAGTTTATCACATGCCTGCAGTTTGTGAACTTTCTTAGATGTCATCATGGTTAAATAGGGGTATTGAAGGAGCTTCTAAAAATCCTAGACATATGTCATGCCCCTGTTGGAATCAGATTCCGAGGGGAAGGCCAAGCAGTTGACAAGGAGTGGGAGTGTGGCTCCGTTGGCTGTGGAAGAAACTGGGGAAGGGCAAAGTCCGGCTGGGCAGAGCAGGGGAGAGGTAGAGCAAGGCAAAGGGAATTTAGAGGAAGACCCAGGCCCACCCCCTCTTCATCCTAGGGCACGCAGGGAGGAACGGAGAAGGGAGCAACGTGAGTTGCATGGCTTACAGGGGAGGAAAGGGCTCTGATTCCCTTCATTAGGTGCAGCTGGGAACACAGTGTTTAAAAGGGGGAGTTGTGCACAGCCAACTGTTGAGAGCAAATCATGAATTATCTGGTATTGTTGAGGCTTATCTGGGTTCCTGGCATCTTCCCAACTGTGTGTGTTTTGCTGGCCTTTCAAGTTTGCAGTTCCTTACCTTGCCCTGTCCAGTTAATTGCTGCAGCATGGTTTGTGTGGATTTTTATTTACAGTTTGTATGTACTTTGTTTTCAGACTGAATTTCCTCCACCTAAAGACTGTTTTTGGGAGAGATTTTTCTCTAGCCAAAGGTAATTGGACATTGGGGGTAACAAAGTTGGAGGTATTAAAGGGACTTTTCTTACTTATGTGACTGTGTTGCCTTTGTGCCATGCCCGGGTCATCACAACATGTAATGACAAAACCAAGGGCACTGACCGAGCCAATCGGTCATGGCACATCGTCAATAACTTCATCCAGACAGAATGGATAATACATTTTAATTTCAGTAAAACACGCTGACTTTTCATTCATTGTTCCAAAATTGCAAAAAGACAAAACAATTAAAATTCATCAAATTAACTTTTATGGATTGTGGTTCAAATCACCTTGTGAGTGCTTAGTGAATGTTTGCTGAATTGCGTTTTTTGAATGTGCTTCTTTTGGGTGTCTCAGCTTCAAAAGCAACTCAGCATGACTCAGAGCTAGGCTATCAGTTATAATGACTTGTGGAATAAACACCTTGCCATTTTCAAACAGTTAATGCAAATGTTTCTCATATATATGACCAACTATTTACCATATTTCTGAAATATATTTGGGAAAGGTTTTAAAGGGAATTGACTGCCTTATAGATGTATAATTAGTTCATAGTCAATATTGCTGCAGTACAATATTTTGAATTAGAAGCTTGTTTCTTCCCTCCCATCTTGGAAGGTGACTCTTGAGTAGGTATATGATGCCCATAATTCACAGGCTGTGGACTGCCAAAGGTTTTGCTTGGTCAATGCAAAACTTTTCATGGAGGTTCTTTTCCATGGTGACCTCACTGTTTGTCCTTAGTCCTAGATTTTCAAGGTGAATCACTTTCCCCAAATTTATTGTTCACTGCAGACCAAAATAAAGTTATTTTTAAATTATCAATCAATGGTATATTTTATTGTTTGATTATTTGATTCATAGCCTGACTTTTATTCTGGACAGCTAAAAAACAAAAAAAAATGAACAACAACAACAACAATAATTAACAAGAAAATAAGCATTGAAGTCATTAAAAGTCTTTGGGAAATAGATTTTTTTAATCTGTTTTATTAATGCTTAGGCAATGCCAGTCTGGGAGCATGGGTGAGCTATACAGGTTCTTGATTCAATGTGCATCAAAAAGCTCCAAAATTTGTGGAATAAAACCAGCCCAAATTGAATGCAACCAGCCCAAGATGCTGCTGAATCTAGTCCTGGTGGGTTTGTTCTCTAAGATTAGATTCCTGATGGGTTTGTTCTCTGGGACTAGAATCAGCAATCCACCTGCATTTAAAAGACAAAGGCCACTTTTTGAAGGCAACAAAATCCATATTTTGGACAGAGAGGACCACTGGTTTGAAAGAGGGATCAAAGAGGCCATCTATATCAAAACTGAAAAGCCCTCTTTCAACAGAAGGGGAGGGATACTACATCATCTATCTCCAGTCTACAACACAGTCCTTTCAACAGTTCCAAGAAGGCTCCACACCCATTTGCATCATAAGGCTGATTTCTCCTAGTTAACTCAGTCTTATACTGAACATTTTGTTCTCAGGATTCTTTTTCTTTGAATGTGTAACTGGGTAGTCTGATGCAATTTCACACACCACTATCTTTGAAAATTGTCTTTTATGTAGAGGGAGAGTCATGTTGGGATTTGAGAAGTTTGTCAGATTTTCCTGGATATTAACATAGTTTGTTTCAGCTAAGAATCATTATGGAAAGCATTTAGATAAAATTGAAAAGTATACGTAATTATATACTTCCTTAACCATGTGTTTCATTCACTTTTCTTAATGTATATAATTTTGCATGCACCCCTTTCATATAATTCCTTTTAAGCAATTAATTCCTTTTCTCCCCCTTTACTGCCAACGAACACATCTCTGTATGTGTTATTTTTTATTGGAAGATAGTATTTTGAACAATTCAGGAAAGTTCAAATACTAAAGGATAATTGCCTTTTAACTCTAGTTATGTTTCTAGAAGTATGAATTAGGCTAGTGCAGTTTAATACAAAATGCAAAGTGGATACATTTTCCAGCAATAATTTCCATGTAAAAGTAAGAACAATAATGGTAACCTTTAGCAGCAGTATTAAAGGTTACAAAAATTACCTGGCAGAAGGTATATCTTTTATTGCAACTCTAGGGTGCCGCTGATGTATTTGCACCTGTTCAGTTCCATCTTATTTCCTAAAACATGGTAGGTGAATTTGATGCTTGTTATGCTTGATAAAATTCAAAGGTAACAAACATTCATCAAGTCGAACTTGAAGTGCAACAAACTCCGTAACAAATTGAATTTTAAAGCCTTTTCATTTTTTCTTCTACAAAAATGAAGCACAAACTATTCACTAAACTCGATCCCATCTACAAATAAGGATAACTCAACAGGATTTATTCATTCAATGTACAGTAGACTACTTAGGCAGGCAGATATTAATTCATTTTTAATGCTAGAAAAATACAGTCATTAAACATCAGCGGACACAAAATGCCAGAAATGCTTTTAACAGTATAGAAAGTGCACTCCTTTGTCGAAATTGCTTGTTACTTTTGAAGATCTGGACATGCTGACGTATTAAATATTTAAAGTAGAAGTTGTTTTTCTAAAATGTAATGTTTCTGATCAGGGAAAAAATGTTTTAACAAGCAAGGCTGTTGAATAATGCACAACACTGTTAATAAGGTAATATGGGAGAATCATTTATTATGTTATGAAAATGACCAATCTTTTGAATGAGAAAAATGATTCCCTTGATCTATCAAAAGCTATAACTTAATGTTGTCAGAGTGTATAACAATTGCCTATATATACTTATGGTCCAATAAATCCAAATGTTCTCCTTCATTATTATATTTACATTATGTTATTCATATCATTAGGCCTCAATTAATAGTCCATAATTCAGAATATTCTCTAACCAAAATCAGAACCTACAGAGGACATAGATGAATTAATAGGATAATACAACATGCTTGTCGACCCTAAAGCTGACATATGTGTAGCCATGTTTTATTTAGTCATTTCCTATTCTTCTTCTTAACTTTCTTTAGGTACTCTGTAAAGGGATTTATGATGCTTCAGGCTCGCCACATTCTGGCAGTAGGAAGAGGGGTTGTAGAGATAAGGGGAAATGTTATGGCTAGCTGGCATTCTTTCCCATGGCAACTGAGAAGGTGCCTGAAGATAGCTGAAGGTGGAGTTTGAAGTCACCGGACTGATGGACTGTGAGCTAATTGGAGAATGTGACCATGGGGGGGAGTTTCAAATTTTTGCTTTTACTGGGTGTAATTCCGGAGTTAGGTCAGAGCCGGAATTACACCAAGACCTTTCCAATTTGACATGTTCCTAATAAGAGGCTTTGATGGAATATAGTCACCTCGGATTATTCATTATTCATATTACTTGGAAGCTTGACAATGCTAAGCCTTAATGCAATTCTCAAAGAGATACATTTGCTCCCCATTTTCCCAGAATTTGGGAAAATCATGAAACCCCTTTTCTTTTAGCAAGTTTTCAGAAATAATTGCGTAATGTCTTCTGTGCCGTTGTTGGTTTTCGTGTGTATCTAAGGCAAGACAATCTTTATGAGTACTTCTTCACTTTGAACTTGTAGGGCTCAAAGAACCTTTCATATATCAAAATCTACACATTAAGGTCTCCTATCTCAGAGTGCTGTATAGTATTGGGTTACCAGTTATCTGAACAGAAAAAGGATGACATGGATAGGAGAACAAGTGATGATTTATGTTTCTTGGCATCCATGACAAAATTATAGTGAAAAACTGCAAAAAAAATGCAGATCTGGGTGTTATGTATTTAAAATTACGTTTTCCAGCATCAGAAACACTGGTTTTCAATTGAAATATTTTTCCAACACATTTTATTTGTTACAGCAGTGATATAGAACTGAACATAAAATAATATAAATTAGAGTTGGAAGGGATCTTGGAGGTCTTCTAGTCCAACTCCTTGCTTGAGCAGGAAATCCTATATCATTTCAGATAAGTGGCTGTCCACTCTCTTCTTAAAAGCCTCCAGTGATAGGGCACCCATAACTTTGGATGTCAAGCCATTCCACTGGTTAATTGTTCTCACCATTAGGAAATTTCTCCTTAGCTCTAGGTTGCATCTCCCCTTTGTCTCAATTGTTTCTTGCCTTGCCTTCTGGTGCTTTGGAAAATAGGGTGACACCCTCTTCTTTGTGACAGCCCCTTAAATATTAGAACACTGCTATCATATTCATTATTCGATGAAAGACTGATGAACTTTTCAAATTTTACCATAGGAACTTAGGATGGGTGCTGTGATCTAGGGGATCATAAGGGTCATACTGTAGATTTGAAAGGATCGTAGATTTGAAGCTGGTTTGAGGCTACTTCCTGAACTCAGAAAACAAATACTATCAGTCTATGCTGCTGACTCAGTTGATGAAAGAGGAAGAGGAAGAGGAAAAGGAAGAAGAAGAAGAAGAAGACAATTGACAAAGTCACGACACACAAAAATTTGAACAACTACTGTTGTGAAGGCAGTCCAAACAAACTCAAAACATTCAAAAATCCTGTCAGTATTTGATTTTAAAACTATTCCTGCCGGATGGAAGACATGAGGACAAACAGGAGGACATTCCCTCCTTTTGCCAGATGTATGGTAACCCATGGACAGAATGTAGCTACATGAGGTTGGAGGTGTGATCCAGAAGTTTGATTCTCTTTGTCCTTTTACACAATAATTCATAAGGAAACAGCTGTAGTTTTACAAAACAACGTATGCCACCAAGTTCTGCTATGGCTATGGCTCTACTTTATAGCCAGTGCTGTGTCAAATGTTATAGAAATCAAATGCAGCGCACAAATATTTGGTCCAAAGCGCAGTTTGAGTCTATAGAGATGATCAAATAATATTAGCTTAAATTCTGTTATCTGACACTAATTACTTGGAATGCAATAAAACAATTTTCTCTAATTGCCCATGAAAACACTAATTGAAATGTAAATATAAAGTGGGAGAAACAAAATCCATGTTTAATATGGTATTGCTATTCTGAAAGTATTGTACCTTTTCAGTATGATTATAATAAATATTTTTGGGAACCTGTTCCAATGGGTGGTAAAGCAGTGGTGGGATTCTACCAGTTCGCACCTATTTGCTAGAACCGGTTGTTAACATTCTAAGCAGTTCGGAGAACTGGTTGTTAGAAGAAATTACTGGCCTAATCCTGTAAGGAAGGCAGGAAGGAAACATTCTGGGGTTGCTTACAGAAACTGCCTGTCCATTAACCCTTATTATATTCTTGGCAGGACTAGACTTCCTGTCTCAGGAATGTCTCTGGAGTTTTTTTCCCCTCCTTTGCTGGTACTTTGATGTGTGGAGTGACCATTCAAAGTTACAATGGCACTGAAAAAAGTGACTTATGACCATTTTTCACACTTACGACTGTTGCAGCATCCCCACAGTCATAAGAGGCCAGGCGAGGAGATGCGTGCCTCAATGTGAGTGATATTGAGTTGGCCACACCCAGCCAATAACATCACCACCAAGCCACCTCCACCCAGTCACATGACCACCAAGTCACGCCCACCACATAAGCCACGCCTACAGAACCGGTTGTTAAAATTTTTGAATCCTACCCCTGTGGTAAAATAAATCTTTTCAAAAGTTTGAGATGTATTGGGCACCAAGAAATACCACATATTGGATTTATCCTTATAGGAAATCATCAGATATAGATAACCAGAAGTTATTTTATGGGGTGCAAAGTTTCTTTCAGAAATAAAACTCACAATTCTTTTCACTTTAGATTATATATACCCATAGTCCTCATTTAACAACCACAATTGGGAGCAGCCACTTGGTTGTTAAGTGAAAATGGTTGCTAAGTGAAACAGCAACTATGCTTATGATCTTACTTCAACTTTCCTTTTTTTATAGACCTGTAAAGATTGTAAATGTGAAGATTGGTCATAGACTTCCTTTTTTATCATCACTGTAACTGCACATGGTTGTAAACAAGGAAGTCACTAAATGAGGGTTACAAGAGCTATCCAGATCCTGAATATGATCATCTAACATCTGATGGCAGTTTCAAATCCCAGTAGAATAACATCTGGCTACCCATATCTGATGACAGGTAATTTTGGAGAATACTCTGGATATAAAATCATTCAAAAACCAAAGAATAATAGCAAGATTTTTAATACAGTGAGAAATTAATTTGGCTTTCAGATAGCCAACTCAGTGAAATACCTTGGTTTGCACAGAAAACAGTCAATATAACTAAATATGTTAAACTACAGCAAGACACTAAAAAAGATCTTGAAAAATCTATCTAAAACCATCTTGGTTAGGATCCGAGCTGTGGTGGCACAGTGGTTAGAGTGCAGTATTGCAGGCTACTTCTGCTGCCTGCTGGCTGCCTGCAATTTGGCAGTTCAAATCTCACCAGGCTCAAGGTTGACTCAGCCATCCATCCTTCCGAGGTGAATAAAATGAGGACCCAAATTGTTGGGGGCAATATGCTGATTCTGCAAACTGCTTAGAGAGGCCCGTAAAGAGATATACGTCTAAGTGCTATTGCTATCAGTTGCAATCATCAGAATGAATGTGCTACCCAAGATCAATCTGTTTCAAATGGCATCAATCAGAATTTCAGAGAAATCTTTACAAAAATGGCAAGAAATTTTTGGTAAATTTATATGGAGTGGGAAAAGGTGCAAACAAAAAAAGTCCCATAAGATTTCAGAGAGAAGACAATGTCTTCTGCATTTCAAACTGAATCACAAAGCCAAGCCACCGTCACGGATAACAGAATGTCTAAAATCCTTGAATAGATGAACAGCAGTTTTGGAAGAAAACCAGTTTAGCCAATGCACTTTCATAGATATCTATAGTATAGAGATACAAAGGAGGAGCAAAACACTAAAGGGACACATTATTAAAAAAAATTTGATAAAAGCATAGAAATCTACAAAAGGAATAATAAGTCCAACAATTTCACCTCTAGCTTCCCTCTCAAATGCTTTTCATGTTGGAGACAATTAGAGCAAGAAAAACGTCATTACATATGCAGATTTGATTCACTCAGCCTCTATGAACAGATTAAAAACACAGCAAGAACTGCAAATGGTAGCTGGAAGATACCATGGCTGATGTACTTACAAATTGCTGGAAGGATAAAATCAGATCTCAAGAAGGAAGAAAGAATATTAAGAAAAAGAAATTCTCCTGTAAAAACAACAATGTGTTATGACACATATATAAACTTTTAGATACGATACAGAAAAAGCACAAAGAAAAAATGCTGTGGTAAAATGGTTACGAGATTTTAAAGAAACAGTTACAACATAACAGTGGGAAGAATTATGGACCATTATACATCAAGTTATAACTTAAAGGAAGACTGGTACAACATATTCTAAAGAAGGGACACAACTCAATAATATAACAGACAAATCATACAGTAATAATTGTTGCAAATCCCATCAAGCAAGAGGAAAATTTGTATTGGACATGTAAGAAAAACCCAAAATATTAGAAAGGTGTATACTCTATAGTAAAGTGCAGAAAAATGGAATTTAAATTTAAATTGAAACCACAACTTTTCTTAACCTGGTATAACCTCAGAAAAAAATAATTAGAAAAATCATAATGTAATGAGATATAGCCTTACAACAGCGAGAATAAATTTTGCATGGCAGTTGAAGTAACATACAATTTCAACAATATCTGATTGGGAACTTAAACTTGGAGAACGTTGGAGTATTTAAAATCTTGCTAAATTGATTTTTACAATTACTTTTACTTTTATTAATCTGCAAATGTGTTGTACAATAAATACTTTGATGTAATTTGCAGCAGTTTCTTCTAATGTTATACTCAGTTTCATATGAAAAATCAAATAGTTCTTTATAATATTACTGATAGAATATTTATTTTTCTTTTATTTCTAATATAAATTATCTAAACAATAGAATGTCAGTAATTGTAATTAATACTGTACAAATACTGTTGTATCAAACCAATACAGTGTATTAAGACTTACAATTATTTACAGTAATACTAGGAAACATTTCTGGCTAGCTTCCAGTATAACATCAGACACTCAGTCCTCCTGGAATGACTGAGTATATTCTGATTCACCAATGATGCATTTTTCTCTTAAATATTAATGTCTTCCATTTACTGTAGAGCCACATCAAAAACAAAGTCTAGTTGAATCATTATAGACTTGCAATCTCCATTATACAGTCTTATCAACCTTGATATCACTCCATTTTCTCCTTCCCCCAAACAGAAATCTGAAACTCTTTTCTCTGCTAGAAGTGAATTCACTCTGCTGAATACTACTCATTTTATAGCACAAGTTGCCAGATGATTGATTGCTGAATGGATTCCAATTTATTGCTGAACTCCTACTCAGGCATGGCAAGTCTGTGACAAGTGTTTAGATTGAAATTACTTCTCATCTTTCATTTATACAATTTTGTTCTAAAAGACTTCCATAAAATATGAAAAGATACAGACCTTGAGTATACAACTTAATCTAATCGTCAATATGCATCTACAATTCCCAACTGAAAGATTTTAGCAGTCATTTCTACATGTCTCTCCCTATTTATTTGGCAGAGTAACAAGAGGAGACAACCAATACTTTGGGTTGACTTCGAGCCAATGTTGAGACAATTCTTTGGAACATGTGGAAATAGAAACATGACACACAATGGTTGTGCTCTGGGTGTTCTAACATTGTCTCCAAGATGGTCCTCCAAGGAATTGGAATTGGATTTCACACATCAAATTATATTCTAGAGGGGGGGGGGGGAAGGGAAAAGAACAGAAAAAAGAGAAAAGAAAAAAATTGGTTAATTCAAAACTTCATTTTGAGTCTGATTTGATAAATCATTGCAAGAAAAAAAAAGTGAAACATTTTTCCATGTTTAATAGTGTTTAAACTGATTGTCATTGCCCTCTTCTTGGACTTTTCAACCTTGGTCTATTTTATAGTCCAGACCTTTTCTGGTAGTCACCATTTTTAATAATCCAACTCTATTTAGATTTTCCAAGGTAGATTAAGATCACCTTGGTGCTGCTTTCTAAATAAAACACAACAGAAAAGAGGTAGCATTGTAACAATTAACATAAAGAAGAAAGATTAAATTGAAACCTGAAGCATTAAAAATACCAATAAAATTATAGTTGTAATGAACCTCAATGAGGAGAATCTCATTAAACATTGTATTATACACATAGAGTAGTTATAGGCAATTGCTACTTTGGGTAGCTATGTTTTAGACCACAGGTGGAGTTGTAAATCTCTTTCATAAACACTTGTGAATGTTTTAGATGTTTGTATGCTGTTGACAATCCTTCAAAAAATTCTAATCCTAAACAAAAATCATTCAGAACTGGCCCTAGACATGGACTCTACACTTGTCATAGCATTTGTGTGTGTGTGTGTGTGTGTGCCTTTGAACCAGTCTTTACTCCTGATGGCCTCTTGGATAACTCTATCCAATTTCCTTGACAAGGTTTCAGAAGTAGTTTGCCATTGCCTCATTCCTTGGGTAAAAGAGTATGACTGGCCCAAGGTCACACAGTTGACTTTGTGCCCCAGGTAGAAGTAGAACACACAATCTCCCAGTTTCTATCCCAATGCCTTAAACTACTGCATCAAAATGGCTCTCATAACATGAGCAACAACTAAACCTAATGTCCAGACCAATTAACAATACAGAAAGATCTCCGTTTTAACTGCCGTTTTTGAACAGTTTCCAAGGCAGCTCTATTACAGGGCTGATTATAGTTCTATAACTTCTAATGATATTGGTAATGCCACTCTGAAAACATCTCATCCCAGGATGCTCTTCTATATGCCTGTGCAATGTAATCTGTCACTGAACCTTTTATATAAGAAGTAACCTGGCATACTTTCATGAGGATTACAGCGTAGGCTCAACAATAGAAATAGTAGGTTACATCCTCCACTTAGCACCACGGAAGAGCCCTAACATTTAAAATATCAGTGTTGTAGGTCATTCTCAAATCAAATCTTGACTATATATACTAAATGAATTTCTGCATATTAACATGATAAAATCAAAATGCTCCTCATACAGTTAATCTCATAAACTATGTTTCTAGAAACTAACAAAAAAGAATAATCTGCAATTGCCCCCATAATACACCAGCACTACCACAAAAGAAACTTTTAAACATTGATGTGGAAATAATAAAACAGCAAATGTTCATATTTTTCCATTTATAGCAAACTGGCATTTAGGTGCATTTAGAAGAATGATGAAATGAAAGGGAACATATGTTGTTCAGACTATTGTATTATAAAGGCTTTGCAGAACTTTCATTTGAAGATTCAGTTTGAACAAATCTTGATAGAATTGTCATTTTAATCAAACGTTAAATTGAATTACCTATTTGAGTGATTTAATTAATTAGACACCTTTGAAATGAGTCATTTACCTTTATTGATAAGAACATGCCATTTTATTTGTGAATGGCGAATTTGAGGAAATAATAGCAAATTTCTCCTGGATTAGGAAGACATCACTAAATACAATGGCAGCAATACAACTCCCCCCCCCTTTCTCTGCTCTTCATGTGAAGTCATTTGTGTTGGCAGCCTGGCTACCATTGTTCATTCTTCACTAGTGTAAGCAGCATGCTAATGGCTCATGTATTCACAACTATGTATACACTTATACTTATTATCTTGTAAACAATTGGCAAATCAAATAAAATGGTGAAGAGATTATTGAAAACTTCACCAATACTCTGTGTCTGTTGTTTCTTCTAACACATCCATTGTTAAAAGTATTTTGCTCCATTCTGTATTAGCAAGTCAATTTTAAACGTTTTTCTCCCACAATTGTAATTCATTAGTTCCTTCTAGTTCCCTCTAATGTTGTTAGGAAACCAGGCAGGAAATCTCAAGCAAGGAATTAGCCTTGAATCCTTTTACATCCAGAATTGACTCCCCCCACGTAAGCTTCATAGAACTTTGTCTATCTGTTCTCAGCAAAAGGCAAGCAGTCTTTGGAGATTCCAGTATAATAGACAGAATATAGTAAAGTAGTTAGCTTGAACTCTACAGGTGTGGATCTGGTTGTTTGTGCTTGACATGGGTCCAACTTCAAAGTTTCATCCTATTATGTTTTTTCTTTAAAGAACTCAACAGCATTTTCCCAAGAGAAGAATTCTTGTAATTAATTTCAGAATCTTACTTCAAATCCATCTGGACCTTTAGTTTACTTGTAACTTTCTAAAATCAACATTCTGAAAACTTTTTTTTTTTTTTGCTTATTCAAGAAAAGATTTGTTTTTAGCCTTTAAACTTGTATTTAATACTGATTTTGCTAAGAAATGAAAGAAACTCAACTAGTGCTATAAAACATATTAACCCAAAGGTTCCTAGTAGCTAAAAAGCAATTAACAAACAATTTCCAAAAGTGATTAGAAGAGAACGTACATGAAGGTTTTAGTGAAGCTCACATCCCCTCATCTCCCATAGTTCCAAACATGCTGGAGATCACTGTTTTTCTTCTCAAGTCGTCTTCTTGTCTAGAGAGGAATTATAAAAAGTCGGTCTGCTCACCAGCTCTTCACTGCGATGCTTTTATTTGCTTTGCTGCAGTAGTGGGTTTCCATTTTTTTTCCCTTACTGGTTCTACGTGCCCATGCGCAGGGCTCAAAGACCGATCTCTGTCTGAATGCTGGTGAGTGAACTGAACTGTTTTTTAGCTCAGCTGAGGCACAGCAACCCGCTCTCTCATGCGAATCAGCTGAGCTAAAAAACCAAGGGAATATAGGAGAGGTAACGGCGAGGGCAGGTGGGCAGGGCCAGCCAGAGATGGTATTTGCCGGTTCTCCGAACTGCTCAAAATTTCCACTACCGGTACGCCAGAACCGGTCCAAACTGGCTGAATACTTTGTTCTGCTTTGCTATCTCCAATTTGCCATTTCTTCCCTGGATGTTCCGACTCAAGATTATCGGAAAACTTTTCTGAGAAAGAACTGCCCTCTGAGCAATTTCAAACCAGCTCTGCTTCTAACAGCCAACTTGTAGAAGCTAATGGTTAGTATATCTGGAGGTTGTCTAAAGCTTTCCTGGCTAAAACCTGCCACATGATTTGTATGTGAATTTCTCAGAGGCATCTGGCTGTTTTGACTCCTTGAAACAGAATACCAGCCAATATGGCCCCACGTTCTCATCTATGAATTTTGTTTCCAAAACAAAATCCAGATGGTGGTAACTTTTGAGAGAACACTTTTGGGGGCAGAATATACATCTAGCCAATTTTAAATGAATAAACAAGCAAAAAAAAAAAAAAGCAGCTGGACAAATAATGTATAGTTTCAACACATGCTGGAGAAGGCAATGAAATCTGTCCCTTTCCCCACCTTTTCTCATTATGCTGCTCAGATATAAAACATTTTCCCCATGGCAGAATTTGTGTTTCAGAATACCAGGGAGAAATTTCTGAAACTCTATGGAGCACAGCAAGGTAGGGAATAAATAAGCATTTTGTGGGTTCTATTTAAAGTCCTACATTCTTATTTCACATGCAAACAAGACATCTTGTGCTAAAGTTAGACATGTCTGCCCTGAATATCACATTTAGCTATAGGCTGCTACCATCACACAGAGCAGTTACATGCCAAAAGTCTGCACGCACTATATTAGTTTTGATTTATTTATTTATCCCAGAGGGGAAAGGAACCGTGTTCATTATGATCAGTATTTCAGGCCTGAGCACATGCTTGTGGTATCAGAATATAGTTCTTGGCAGATGGGTCACAGCGAGGCCAAGCTTGAAAGCAGAAATGCTTGTGATCAATCAGCTGAAATGATTTTAACCCAACCTTCGTTCTTGGCCTGGCTGACAGACTGACTGGCTGATTGGCTGATTTAAGTTTGGATGCCGCTGAACTCCAGTCAACTCTGGGTGGATCCCAACGATTAAAGTAACCTTAAAAAAACACTACAAAACATTTGCTAAATACAAAAATAACTACAAACTAGCAGGGTACCCATGCTTTGCTACAAAACTATGTGATTGGGCAAGTTTTTGGGGAGGAAAATAAGGGAGAAAAGTTGTGCCTCTGCCTACCAGCATCCATTGGTATTCATCTGGCTAGTGTCCTGTCTGTGTGTGAGAGAGTTCAGGGCTGTTTGGAAACTGAAACAGTATTTGCTGTGTGAGCAAGAAGGAGACAGCAAGGAACCTGGGTGTGGCTTAGCTGAACTAGAGTTGGAAGATATATCTTTTCAGGTGGGGAGGGGGAGTAGAACTCCTTAACATCAGAGCGTGTTAATAATAATATAGGAAATACTAATGCTTTGATGGTCATTTCAAAAAATCCTTTCTTAGTGAGCACCTAGAAGCCAAGAGGAACAGACGTGCCAAGTTTCAAGTTTGTAGGCTCTACAGTTTTGGAGATTTTGTGATGATGCATGAATGCTTTTTTGCTTTTATATATATAGATTAGTCCCAAGATGGCAATCCAAGAACAACAGCATTATTAACAGGGAAGTCCCATATACTACCTTAAGGTGTTTTTAAAGAGTCTTAAGGTATTAAATTAAACAGCCAGGTACAGGTAATCCTCGACTTACAACAATCTGTTTAGTGACTATTCAAAGTTACAATGGCACTGGAAAAAAAGGACTTACGACTGTTTTTCATGTTTACATCCATTGCAGCATTCCCATGGTCGCATAATCAAAATTTGGACATTGGGCAACTGGTTTGCATTTATGACAGTTGCAGTGTCCTGGGGTGGGGGTGGGGGTTTCACATGATCATTTTCCATTTGTGGTGGCACAGTGGTTAGAATTCAGTACTGCAGACAACTTCTGCTGACTGCCGGCTGCCAGCAATTGGGCAGTTCGAGTCACAACAGGCTCAAGATTGACTCAGCCTTCCATCCTTCCAAGGTGGGTAAAATGAGGATCCAGATTGTTGGGGGCAATAGGCTGACTCTGTAAACCACTTTGAGAGGGCTGTAAAGCACTGTGAAGCGGTATATAAGTCTTAAGTGCTATTGCTATCTGTGATGGGATACAAAAACAACACAGGCACAAAAACAGGTGGTGAAGTCCCTTTAATTCCTTCAACTTGGCTTCAAAGCTCCAAATATCCTTGACTGGAGACAAAAAAAAAACCTCCCCCACAAACAGGGGGTGTGCATGGATGCACAGGGAGAGTGGGGGCCCCCACGTGCATTGCCTTATGGGTGCTGGCACATGTGTGCGTGCACACTTTTGGCACATGAGGACGGAAAGGTTAGCCATCACTGCCATAAAGGAAAGATTCAGCTGCCCTTAAAGGCTGATACAGGAATTTCTCTTACCCAGAGAGACAATCTCCTATGCCTCTGGCCATGTAGAAACCACAAAACATGTATTTCCCCAGTGAGAAATACTGACACATTCGTTCTAGCCTCAGCTCACCATTATTACATGAATACCCAGAGTTCAATTCAATTCAACACTTCCCTGCTGATTTTAGATACCAATCCTGCTATTCTCAGACATCGACCTGCTATAGCATACCCTGTTGCCAGGTTTTGCACAGTAGCACTTAAAGTATGTCAGAAGATGAGCTGTGCCACAAACTAGTTTTAATGAGCATCTAGCCTGTCATTATAGAATGCTCTGTATTAAGTACATTTAGTTTGCTATATTCCCCTATGCCTATTCATTGCTTTTACCACTCCCTTTAAGCACTTTTTAAAAAGACATTAGATTTCTGTTTATAGTTTTTAATATATAATTTTATTCTACTGTTATTTTTGTAGACTACACTGGTTAGGGTGATCTTAGACTGTAATAAAGTTTGATTTGATTATATACGCTCATATCAGTGGCATTTTTCAAAGAGCAGCTGCTATTTTCTTAGTTGCTTGTTTAAATGTGCCATTATTATTAATTATTATTATTATTATTATTATTATTATTATTATTATTATTATTATTATTATTATTATTATTATTAAACTGAGCTTTGTTTTCTAATTTAGCAGCCTGTATTAATATGTTCGGTCTGTCGGGCAGTTTGTAATTGTTTCAGTGCTCCGTATTCTGAGGAGATGCTATTATCAATAAGACCAATCCACCAATATGGCTTTTTCATTATCCTGCTGTGATGGCGATGAACTTTTCATCAGGAGATGTCAATTGGTCCCAGGATAAGCTCTTGGACTTTCGCTGCTGATGAATACTGATTATATGATGATTGCTCCTCACATTGCTGCTGCTTGATTTGAAAATGTAGGAGGTATTTTTGAACTTGGAATGAATCGGCGGGGGGTGGTGGAGAGAAATGTGCAGCTCAGATGTAGCAGGTGTATCAGTAAGAAGGCAGAGGTGGTTGATTCTCCTCCATGCTGCAGCGAGAGCCCAGGATGGATAGACTCCTTCTTATGATGTCATTAAGCTGGGTCTGTACTTGTATATATAAAAAGCCAGCCCCGGGAGAATCCCCAGCTTTGACTCAGCTTCTTTAAGTCACAAGCTGTGTCTCTGAAAGCGTTAGCTTTATTCAGTGATTTTCTACAGAAGCTACCGTTGCTTCAATCAGCTCCCGGGGATCTGGGTAGCTGCAATTTCAGGAGAGCGGGGCCCCGTTCTCCTGCAATGTTGGGATAAACAATTTCCCAAGCACTGCTAGGCAAGCAGGGAAGCGTCTGAGACCTTCCCCATAGCCACAGTTTGTCCGATCATAAAACTGATCGACAAACTGATAACAGAGCCAGCCAGCTGATCGCGTGGGAGGCATCTCTTCCTTCTCTGGCTGATCTGATCGCTCGGGGCTTGCAATAGCCTAAGAAGCAAAATTCACTTCTTGGAGCCATCAACGAGCAGCAGCCATCTTTGAGTGCAGTCTCTTCAGACACGAGGTGAGCGGCCATTTTAAGTGTCCTGGCGGCCATTTTCAGGGCTCCAAAGACCCAATTCCACCCACTTCCATCCTTAAGCACTTTTGAGAGCCATTCTCTCAACTCTTGAGCCTTGCTTATTTAAAATGGATCAGGACAATGCTCATGCAGAGTCCCCCCTCCCCAGTGGAACAGGCCCTCCAACCCACTAAAAGGAAAAGACACAGACAACGTACTGCTCAGAGGGAAGTGGCTGCAAAAATCAGAGCTAAAGCTTTAGCCCCTAAGAAGACAACTCAGGCTGAGTTGAAGGCAGAGAAACGCAGACATGCGGCTCTAGAGAGACAATTTAACAAGACTATTCAACAAATGAGAGGGCAACTGCAACAGGTTTCCCAGCCAGCTGAACATCAGGGTTTCCAGAGAAGCCCCCCCAGGGGAGGGGAAGTTGTTCATGGAGCCTTTGCACCACCACCCCGTCTGGTCCCCTAAGGCATTTGAGGAACAACCTCAGGATTTCAGCAGGTCTGGGCCATATTTCCAGCAAACTTCTGGGCCCTATGCCCCTCTCTTCCCTCCAGAGTTCAGGCCTCCCAGATCAGGCCGGAAGCCACCTTCACGCCCACTGCAGCTGGCCTTCGGCCCTCCACTACCTTTGATAACAGGCCCAGGGAGATCCAAGTTGTTGTTTCCTTAGCCATTAGGCAGGGATTGGCTGAAGGCTTTCAACAGATTCTTCGGCCTCTGGAAAGGGTTCAGGCCCTTCTCCCTTCTTGATCTATGGCTTCCTTACCTCCGCAACGAGATTTCCACAGACCCCAAGACCTCAGGGTCCATTCTTCACAGGCAGAATGGGAGGAGTATGAAGGGGAAGAGGGCACCTCCCTATCTGAACACAGTTGCTCCTCTCGTTCAGAGCGCGAAGAGGGTAAAATCTGTGATCGCAATCTTTCAGAGGAAGAAGACTCTCGTCCAGACCAGCCCTCCTCTGCATTAGTCTTTAAACCAGCGCTCTTTAAACCCCTACTTAGCAAGGCCCTAGTCACTGCCAAGCTGTCACCTGAGGAAGCAGCACCTGAACCACAAGGGGAACCCCCCGGGCAAGGAGACTCGCTCTTCTCCAAGCCAGTAATACACATGGAGGTTTTGCCTTCTCCCCTTTTGTTTCTTGACATGGTCAAGGAGCAGTGTGCTTCCCCTTCGGCAGGTCCTCGTCAATCATCTTTGGACAAGCGGTTTTACAATGTTAGCACAGCCCAAGCCAACGCCCTTGCAGTGCCCTCAGTAGACAGTCCGGTTGTGGCATCATTCTCCTCTTCTGGCACTCCCACCGAGCCAGAGGATGTCCTTAAACCAGAGGACAAGCGTTCCGGACAGACCCTCAAGTACAACCACCAAGCAGCTGCGTGGGCTGTTCGGGCTTCGACTGCTGCATCGTTTTTCACAAGAGCATCTCTACGATGGCTGCACCAACTGCAGGATCGATTGCCTGCCTTTGACCTCAGATCTCAGCAGGACCTTAACAAAATTATAGCAGTGGCAGAATTCACTGCAGATTCCACCCTCAATTCCACCAAATTTGCATCAAGGGCCGTGGCATCTTTGGTGACGGCAAGAAGGCTTCTGTGGCTCCGAAATTGGCAGGTGGACTCACACCGCAAATGGAAGCTGGCCTCTGCCCCCTGCACAGGAGACAAGCTTTTCGGTGAGGCTCTAGAGCCGTATCTCATCGAGACCAGAGATAAACGTAAAATTCTTTCCTCCTCAGGGAAAAAAGCTGACTATCGCCCAGCTCCTTATCGGCCACCTGCCTTTTGGGCGGAGTCCACCTCCTGCTTTCCTTGGCCACAGAGGGCATATTCTCAGCGCCAAGACCAATGTCAAGAACCACCTGGCAGACAACAACCTTCTGCTGGTAAACGGCCCTTTTTGGGGGGAGGGGGTCATGCCTTCTGTCACTCTAAGTAATACCTCGTTCTTCCCACCCATCGGAGGTCGCTTAGCCTTCTTTGCCTCCAAATGGGAGAAGTCAACAATGGATGCCTGGGTGCTCAACATTGTTAGGGCTACAATTGGAATCTCTATCATCATCCCCAGAATTTTTTTGGATTTGTCCCGTTTCACGGGACACTCCAAAGAGAGCCCTTATGAATTCGGCCATTCAACACCTACTCACCATAAGGGCTATTCAACCAGTTCCCACTTTACAATGGGGACATGGATTTTACTCTCGTCTTTTTTTTGTTCCCAAAGCCTCGGGGGGTGATGGCGAGCCATCCTTGACCTAAAATTTCTCAATCAATTTGTCAAATACAGGTGATTTAAAATGCAGACACTGCATTCTATCTTAGAGAGCATTCGGGAGGGCGACCTCCTCTCTTCCATTGATCTCACGGAGGCTTACCTCCACATCCCCATCTGGCTTCATCATCACCAGTTTCTCCGTTTCTGTTACCAGAATGCCCACTTCCAGAATCAAGCCCTTCCCTTTGGCCTCTCGTCGGCTCCAAGGGTCTTCCCAAAGATTCTAGCAGCATTGGTGGCTTCACTCCGTTCTGTTCCAGTGAGGATCCAATGCTACTTGGATGACATGTTGATACTGTCCTCCTCCATCCACTCGGCTCATCGGGACTTACAAATTACCCTGCCTTGCCTCCAAAGCCACGGGTTTTCCATCAACACCAAGAAGAGCCATCTCTCACCCACGACCAAACTGCTACACTTGGGAGCAGTCATCGACACGACTTTGTGCCAGGTTTTCCTGTCTCCAGATCGTGGAAAAAGCCTTGCAGAGATCATCAGCCAGATTCAACAACAACAGACTGTTCCACTGTCGCTGATGTCCAAACTACTGGGGAAGATGGTCTCCTGTACTGGCATCGTCCTGTGAGCACGGCTTCACTCCCGATCACTCCAACGGTTCCTGCTCCCCTTTCAACGAGCAGGAACCAGCCACTCGTCAGTCAAGGTCCTGTGGCTCTCCCCGTCCCACTGAAAGGGGCTTCAATTCAAGGAACCAGACAGGCTAGTAATCACCACAGATGCCAGCCTTCTGGGTTGGGGCTCCCATATGGAGGGTCAGATAGCTCAAGGGGTTTGGTCCAGATCAGACAGCACCCATCCCATAAATTGGTTAGAGCTCAGAGCTATCTCTCTGGCTCTCAAACATTTCAGAGCCTCGGTGACCGGCTCCCATGTTCTCGTGTTGACAGACAATATGGCCGCAAAGGCACACATCAATAGACAGGGGGGAATGAGATCCAACGTACTTATGAGGGAGGCAGAACATTTGGGGTTATGGGCAGAGAAACACCTGCTGTCGATCTCAGCGGATCACATTTCCAGAGTCAACAATTCCCAAGCTAACTGGCTGAGCAGAAGTTTAGTCGACCATGCAGAATGGTCCATTCCTCCGTCCCTATTCAGGGATCTTTCCCTCAGATTCGGACCTCCGGAGGTGGATCTCTTCTCCACTCCTCAAAATGCCCAAGTCAACAGATTCTTCACCAGGTTTCCTTGCCAGGGAGTGGAGGGGACCAATGCTCTTCATTGCAAATAGCCCGCGGGTCTCCTCTATGCCTTTCCCCCACTTCCCATCATTCGGAAGCTGTTGGTGGAATGAGTGGAGCTAATTCTCCTGGCACCCTATTGGCCAAGGAGGCCCTGGTTTGCAGACCTGGACAACCTGTCTGTGGCTTCCCCTTGAAGGATCCTGGTCCATCTTATCTCCCTGCACCAAGGGGCCCTGATCCATCTGGAGCCCCAGTGGCTGAAGCTGACCATGTGGCACTTGAGCGGCAGCAGCTAAGGAAGGCTAATCTCCCAGAGGGGGTTATCCTTACCATCCAGGTGTCTCGCAAACCTTCTACGAGGCACCTCTATGATGCCACCTGGAGGGTTTTTTCCCACTGGTGCCTCAAGGAGGGTCTCTCTCCTTCCTCAGCCCAGTTGGCAGAGGTTCTTAAATTCCTTCAGGATGGCTTGGAGCCCCCAATACCTTACATCGCCAGGTAGCAGCTCTCTCCTCAGTTCTTTCATGGCATTCGCTTCCTTCCTTGTCCCATCACCTCTCAGTCAGGAGATTTTTTGAAAAGGGCTTCCAACCTACACCCTCCTGTGGTGCACAGCTATCCTTCATGGGACCTTCACTTGGTTCTTAATGCCCTTACGAAGCCCCCCTTTGAACCGCTTAGAACAGTGTCTCTCCAATTCCTAACTCTAAAGCTAGTTTTCCTCGTTTCTATCACTTCGACCAGAAGGGTGACAGAACTGGCCACCCTTTCTATCAGGCAGGATCTTTGCATCTTTCACAATGATAGGGTTCTTCTCCATCTGGACCCCTCCTTTATCCCAAACGTTAACACTTGGTTCCACCGGTCCCAAGACATTGTGTTACCTGACTTCTGTCCCCTTCCACATCATGACTTAGAGTACAAGTGGCATACTCTAGATGTCAGAAGGGCTCTTAGAATTTACATCAAGCACACTTCCCCTTTTAGAAAGACAGAAGCCATGTTTGTCTCCTTTTCACCTTCTCACTTGGGGAGCAAGGCTTCTTTCCCTACTATTAGCAGGTAGCAGCTTGTGCGATGCAAGGACATGCATCGCACAATCCTACAAAGCGGTGGCTCTTTCAGTACTCCGTGGTCTAATGGCGCACTCTACCTGAAGTGCAGCCACTTCAGCCACTTGGGCCACCCAGGCATCTTTGGATGAGATTTGCAGAGCGGCCACGTGGACATCCCCGTCTCCCTTCATCAGACACTACTGTCTGGATTCCTTTGCCTCGGCAACGGTGGCCTTCGGCAGACGGGTTCTTGAGTGCATGGTTCCACTGTTGGAGTGATTGGCCGGATGAGGATCCACCCGTGGACATGCAAGCTTTGGTATGTCCCATCCTGGGCTCTCACTGCAGCATGGAGGAGAATGGGCGTTGGTAAATTTACCTCTGAATGCCCTTTCTATCTGTGCTGCGAGAGAGCCCAGCCCTTCTCTTGGTTTGTCCGGAGATGGTAAGGCATGTTAATGTATTGGATTGTTTGCTTTTAGAGACACTTCTTCAGGTTGTCAAGTATCTTCGCCAAAGCTGGGGATTCTCCCGGGGGCTGGCTTTTTATATACAAGTACAGACTCAGCTTAATGACGTCATAAGAAGGAGTCTACCCATCCTGGGCTCTCTCGCAGCATAGATAGAAAGGGCGTTCACAGGTAAATTTACCAACGCCCATTTTATTTTATTTATCTATTTATCAAATTTATTGGCCTCCCATCTTTCCGTAGGGTAACTCTTACATCTTAGTTAAAACATACAATGTTAAAATCAAACCTTACAATCAAATACATGTGAGGACGGTGGGGTGGATTAGGAGGCAGGTGGGATCTGTTACTACTCTATCAACCACCTCAATTGCACTGATTCCCCTACTGGGGCCGCAAGCCAATTGGCACAGCCACGATTTGAGGCCCTTATGAAAAGATAGGAGGGTTAGGGCCAACCTCACATTGGGGGGTCAACAGAGGTGGCATTCAGCAGGTTCCGACCAGTTCTGGAGAACCGGTAGTGGAAATTTTGAGTAGTTGAAAGAACAGGCAAATACCACCTCTGACTGGAGATTTTACAGTACCCTTCCCCTGCCACTCCCAGTATTAAATAGTAAAATATTTGAATCCCACCACTGGGGGACAAGATGTTTCAGATGGCAGGAGCAACTTCAGAGAAGGCCTTCCCCTGGTTCTGCAAAGGAAATAAAGATTGCTTTGAATTCTGAACTATTCTCGTAGTTCTGAATTCAAAGAATACCTTTTTCTGCAATTAATTTTTTTATTTATTATGAACTGAAATGTGACTGTAGATTCTTCTCATCCCAGATTTAGTTTCTTGCTTTTAAGGAATCTGATTTCCTTGGCTACCTCAGAGATTAGTGGGTATTAATTTCGGCAATTAACTTTTTAAAAACCATATCTCTTTTCCCAATCTGACTGGCAATGAGTAATAAATGTGCCAACATTAATACACTCAATCTGTTTCCCTGCAGATTCATATGAAAGAACAAGTCCATTTCTCATTCCAGTGTCCATGGATTTGTTCATGTCAGTAATTTCCAACCAGTACCTTAATATTATATTAGAAGTCATGATTTGTTTGCCTTGCATTCTTTTTGAAGGGCACTTTTAAATCCTCTAACCTTCCCAATAAAAACTACAAACATCAGTATTACACAGTAAGTTAATATTCCTTCAAGGTTAAAGAAAAAAAACACGGGGGGATGCCATGAAATTGAGCTCAAGGTAAAATACATTAATTCAGAATGTACAGGATCAACAATGTAGTGTCTAACATGAGAAATGGTCTTCCATAACTTTTCTTAGAAAGTTATAGAACTTTCTAAGTTCTATATTCAACTAAGTCAAAATTCAACTTTGTCTGCCATGTTCAAAAAGGATGATGGAGTTACGGCCTTCTGATGTCAAAAGAAGACGCCATGACCACCACAAGTAAAATGAGAAGCTGATTATCTTTGAAACAGAAGTCATCTGGCAAATAGATTAGTGCTCTAGGTGAATACAAGCATGGCATTTCTTATTGGTACAAGAATTGATCTGTTTGGTGGGAATGGTCCCATTGTTTGAGAGCCATTCGGCTGTTTTTCCTGTCTTGGTGTGGATCTTACACTTATCCTGGAGAGGTAGTGGAGGTGGAGAGTTCCAAGATTAAAAAGAAGAGGAGAAGATCAAAGGAACCAACGCCTTAATAGTCTCAGATTTAGTGATTTGGTTTAATTTTGTTTAATGCCATGGAGCATGCTCACCATTTGGGATACTGAATTGCCCTCTGTCCATGAGCAACATAAATGCAAGGCAGGTGGAAAGTCAGTAACTGGTAAGTGTCAGATCCACCATTTGTAAGAGAACTGTTTGGAATCTGAAATAAATAGTGTCTCCCATATACATTGGAAACTGCTTCTCAAACTGTGGCATCATTAAACATTACAGCAATACCACAAGAAGAACAAATAATTCCATCTAAATTGTAATGTGACTAAAACACTTGGAAGACCTCTTTGCCCCAGGCAATGAGATGTAGACTGTGAAAAAAGCAACATGGTTTTAAAGATAACGTTGGCCATTTTATTTTACCCACATGAATTACTTCTATCATTTCTCAAATATGTAAATGTTGCCAAGTCCATTTTAAAAATATACTCTCTCACATGACGTGCTGAATGTATTCGATAAACCCAGCTGCTTTCCTGCCTAGAGAGAATCCGGTTGTCGTTTCCTGTCATGTGTTCAAAACAAAATATAAGAAAACATAAAAAGAATCCAAGAATGGGGATTTTTTTTACTGGGAAATGTTTTCTGTATATTTGTTTTGAACTCTGGGTCTGAGAGTTTTTCATTCCTTTGATAAAGGACCTGGCATTTGAAACATTTTGGACTCCAGAGTAAACATTTCCCACATGCTTTGAAGATCAGTTTCTTTTTTCACTGATTAAGACTGTCATGAAAAAATACTTAAGAAAAAAAGTACACAAAGCATAAGCAAGCGAAATGTTCAGAGACACTCTGGTAAATTTGAAGCATAAAGCTGAACCAGTTTGGCTTTTTTGTTTTGTTTTCTTTTGGATCACCTGAATGCATGTATTATTACCGATTGTATTCTTATTGCGAGCTCTTTTCAGCACCCACCATCTGAGTGTCAGCATTCCAACCAAACTCTCCACCCCAAATTCAGCACTCAGAAACAAAATCCACCCAAGTAAGAATTTATTAGAGAAGTCATATTGGCACATCTGGGAAAACCCGAATCTGAATTCCTGCATTTTCCCCTGCTATATTAAACTCACACCCAGCCCCCTTACTGATGACCCTCGAGTCACACTCTCCACACTCTCCAATCCACCTCCATTCTGAACTCCCCTCCAACCTTCAGCAACTTGACCTTGAGCTCCGGTAAAAGAATGTTGTTGTGGCTTGCCTCCCTTCTCAAGTCACTTTCATCGCCACAGTTTCCCATCCTCCCTTGTGGCAGCCCCAAATCTGATTCAAGATAGATCTGGGGCTAACACTGTGTTTCAGCTTATCTGAATGTTTGTCATAGAATTAGAAACTCTTGGCATCTTCATCATTTTCACCTAAATTGCAAGAACTATCTTAAATAGTGAGCCTACACGTTTTGGGTTGGGTTCTCCATCCCATTAGATGAAATTTTGGGAATCATTGTGGGGTCCCAAATACAGCATCTGGAGTAGAGCCCAATAATAGAAGCATCACGTAACACACATAAGAGTGTGAGAATGGAGGCTTAGAACAAGAAGAGTGGGCTGGTGAAGATTACTTCATCTTTCCCTTAGTTGGTTGCTAATGTCCAGAAAAGATATTCAGCTGATTTTTTTTATTAGAAAAAACAACAAAACAAAACAAAACATGGAACCAGGGGTTGTCTTCAAGCTGTGTAGATATTGGCTTAGTTACCAGAATTTTGGACATGTCAACATTGTCTCTCATCTTAAATCATTCTAAAAATGCAAACCCTTTGGTGGGAAATTGGAACTATACTCAGCGTGGCCTATGGGCACTGTATATCCTTGAACTGTAATTTAGTGGGGAGAGGAGATGATTCAAGACTGTAGAGAAGTTCTATAGATCTCCAGTAAGCCTCACCACATTTTTCTTGTTTGCCTTGAATCTCCATGGCTCCTCTTTCCCCTAAACTAGAGGTGAGCAACTTCTTGCTGGCCAAAGGCTAAATTTCGCATTTTGGGGGAGACTTAAGTACCTCAAAATGGATAAGGTGATATTAGGTGTCTGAACAAGACTGAACTTTGGAGCAATCCCCTTCATTTTAATTGTGGTCCCTTTTTGCCGGTTATATTCAGTTTGTACAACTCAAAAGAAGGCTATGCCAAATATTTTCAGCGTTAATGAAGGGAAGAGGGACTAGAGAGCCACAGAAAAGAATTCTGGACCTTAGGTCTCAGATTCCCTACTGCTTTTCTAAAATCATATGTCTTTCACTCACATGCTCAAGAATGAGTCAAATAAAAATCTGAAGCAGTGCCCATAATGAAAGGTAAATTAGATGCGAGAAATAGTAGGAAAATCCTACCCCCCCCTTTTCCCCCCTTAGTTCCTATGGAAATAATCACTGCATAAATTTAGAGTTCACTCAGTGCATTGTGTACATGCAAAACTGTGTGAATATAATCTGTCATGGAATGTTTCTTGGAGTTTTCTCCACCGCCTTTATAAATCACTGAAAAGAGGATATTTATTTATTTGATTATATTGCCGCCTATTCGCCCATGGCCACTCGAGGTGGCTTACACAATGTAAAATCATATTTAAAACAAAAATAAAAATAAAAACAATAAGAACTAACAGAAAGAATCAAATAAATTAGTAAAGTACAGTAGAACAAAATTTGGGAAAACAAAAAACAAAACAAAAAAACAAAAACCAACTCCCACCCCCCACCCCGACGACAGCGGATCACACTAGCCATTTGATGGGTTCCATCTCTCTCTGGGTTCCCCAGGCCCGCTGGCAAAACCAGATCTTCAGTGCCTTTCAGAATAGTATTAATGAGGCGGCCATTCTAATCTCTGGAGGAATGATGTTCCAGAGAGACGGAGCCACCACAGAGAAGGCCCTTCTTCTAGGTTCCATCAGGTGTATCTCCCTCAGGGGTGGGACCCGCAGCATTTCCTGCCTCCTCGCTCTAATGGGTTGGGTAGATGTAAATGGCAAGAGATGTTTCCTCAGATAACCCAGACCCAAGCCATGAAGGGCTTTAAAGGTGACAACCAGCACCTTGAATTGCACCCGGAAGCAAATTGGCAACCAGTGCAGCTCCTGTAGGAGAGGTGATACATGTGCACACCAGGGTCTGCAAAAAACTATGCGGGCCGCTGCATTTTGCACCAACTGGAGCTTCCAGATGCTATTATATATTATAGTATGTTTTGTGTGAAAAAGCATCCCATATAATACAAGCTGAAAGGTAGCCCCATACTCTGATAAAAACATGCAGTTATATTTCATGAATCTGGATGGTGTTTTCCCTTCACTCATCCAGCTCCACTCAATGACTTTTGGAAAATAGAGTACATTTCCACAAAATCGTTTTGTTAGCAACAGAATGTCCAGACATTCTCAAAGGCAAAGAAATGGTGCTTGGAGGTGTTAGGGAGAGAGACCAGCCTCTCTGACCCTTTGTTTGCATGCAAAATAGAAAGAGGTCTATGACTCTCCTGTGGGCTATTAATTAATAAAGATTGATTGCCATATTAATTGTTGATATACAAGAGGTTCCTGCCAAGAGTGAAACACCTTCATTCTTCTGTCACAAAAAGCTGGAAAGGATGAGACTCTCAAAACCACAGATTGAACAAAAAAATTCATTAAAATAAATTAACATTATTTGGGACTTACAAAAAAAATAATAATTTCTTTTTCATGCAAAAGGAAAACATTTCCCTGTCAGTCATGTCTGACTCCAGGGAACGGAGCTCATCTCTGTTTCTTGGCAGAGAGCGCACGCAAAGGACAGTAAAAAGAAGCTGCTGGGAATGAATGCTTAACACAGTTTTGGGGACAAATGGCAAACTCTCAAGCCACCAATTAGAGATTTTTCTTATTGATTTAATATCCTGAGTGGAAAAGATTTTCCCATTCTCTGCATTTCTGTGCTTGGTTATACACAAGACCAGGTCAGTCATTAAGGTTCAGATTGAACATTCAGAAATCTGAATTGTCAGAAGAATGTGCAATACAAACTGTTGAATAATATTAAGCATTCCATTTATTATGTGCCATCCAATCACTGTCAACTCTTAATGACCGCATTTTATCCATCACAATCTGTCCTAACCTGATTTTCCAGCTCTTCTATTGCTACTGTAACTGAATACATCCACTTTGCTGCTGCTCATACTCTTTTTCTCTTCTGATTTTCTTAGCATTAAAGTCTATTCCAGAGAGCTAGGTTTTGGCATTAGGTGTCCAAAATGGGATAATTTGAGCATGGTCATTTGTGCTGCAAGTGATGATTTGTTCAATGATCCATTTTTTTTCTTAGTTGAGCATGGAATTCATAATTTTGTCCAGCATCAAATTTCAAATGCCTATCCTGCTTCTTCAAAGTCCAACTTTTATCTTTTTCCCCTGTGGTTTTCTTCTCCCCTCAAGTCCTGCTATGTAGTTTCATCATAGTAGCTGGTATTCCTTTGTTATTTTCAGCTGTGAAGTTGTGTCAGACTCTTTGTGGCCCATGGACCATAGTACGCCAGGCTCCCCTGTCCTCCACTGTCTCCTGGAGTTGTCCCAAATTCAATGACACTTATCTACCCATCTCATCCTCTGCCATTCCCTTCTCCTTTTGCCTTCCCTCTTTCCCAACATCAGATGTCTTCCAGTGAGTCCTCTCTTTTCATTTGGTGGCCAAAGTATTTGAGCTTCATCTTCAGTATCTCTCCTTTCAAAGAATAGCCAGGGTTGAGTTCCTTAGTATTCCTTCTAGGGATGAGCAAAGAACATCAGGACTATATGTTAAAAGTATATATTCCCATCAAGTTCAAAGGTCATCCAGCTAAAGCAAACAAGCAAGCACCTATATTGGTTAGCAGTGATATAGGAAGATGCTGGAGGCAGATGATTACTAAAGTTGCCAAGGCATCGATTCATACTATGTGAGAGAAGGCGTTGGTAAACCACTCTTGATATTTCTACCAAGAAAAACACATGAATAAAAAAAATTCATTTACTCTTTGAGAGAGTTAAATTCTGACATTATTTGGGTTTATTCTTAATATGCCATCTGGGAGATGATAAACATCATTTTGCTTTGTTGACTAAACCAACGGTCGCCAACCGATGGGCCGCGGCCCACTGGTGGGCCGTGAGAAAATTTTGGTGCGCTGCAGAGAAATCTCACCCCAGAGCACCCCCCCCCAAAGCAATTAATCTAGGCTGTACAGAAACACAAGACTGCTCAGCCCACATGGCCTGCAGGAACCCTCCCCGCCCACTCACTCCTTACCTGTCAAATTTGTCTGCTAAGTTGCTATTTTTCTTTTTTCCGACCATCATCTGTTCTGCTGTGCCAGGAGATTTAGATTAGATAGAAAGCAGGAAATGGTTGGATTTCTTGCTTTCTAGCTAAGCACAGCTGAACCTCCCTTAGGACTGAAGGTTTGCTTGCAAGCAAATTCAGTGCAGACTCACGTCAAGCAAATTTGAGAGACTGAGCTAGCCGATGGCAGATAGATAGATAACTGAATGATTCTGTGAGCTACTCAATCTGTCTGCTTTGCCTAATTTTGGGTAAAAGTTGCTCTTTTTTAAATAAAAAATTCAATATTTATACGTGGTGTGTTGTGAATTAATTTTATGAGTTTGCTTGCGAGCAAATTTTATGTGACAGACTGAGCTAGCCAATGGCAGATAGATAGATTTCTGAATGAATCTGTGATTCTGTGAGCAACTGAATCTGCTTGCCTGCTTTGCCTGATTTTGGGTAAAAGTTGCTCTTTTTTATAAAAAATTCAATATTTATATAAATATTTACAATATTTACATACAAGCCATGCCCAGCCAGTCACATGACCACCAAGCCACACCCACAAATTAGGCCATGCCCAAAGAACCAGCTAGTGGTCCCTGAGATCTAAAATTATGAGTTTGGTGGTCCCTGGGGTCCAAAAGGTTGGGGACCCCTGGACTAAACCATAGTAGTACATTATAACATACTAAGTTGTAAACTATTGTCTGTTATTATCGTGGACAGGTTTTGTGCAATTCAAATATTATTCCTTCGCACAATGCATGGTCACAATGTAATAGCTCTTTGGAAACAGTTAAAAAAGAAAAGCTGGACCACAGTATATAGTAAATAACAAGTATTGAAAATGTAGCTTTGTAATAGTGCTGTGATGACCCAGGGTTAGATACAAAATAGACAGTCAGAGAAAACAGGTAAATCCCCTTTTATTCCTTCACTTTGCTCCCAAGCTCCAAATATTCTTGACTGAAGACAAAAAACTCCCACACAAGCAGTTACAAGAAGGAGGAAATGCCGTTTAAATTAGAAAAAGTAAAAGACAACACAAACCAGGCAAGATAAAGGCTGGAAGACATCCATAGATATCAGGGCACACACTGGGAAGGATGCCAAACTCAGAGATAAACTAGAAACTATAGAATTATAAACCAGAGATATTTCCATGCTTTGTTTCTAGCATTCACCCATATGCATGTCCGTCCTCTTATTCAGTTATCACAGCTGCAGCCCATGAAGAGGATCAAGGCCCTCTCCTCCCGAAGAGACCACGTCTCTCCCTTATCCTCCTCCCTGCGTGCCCTAGGATGGAGAGGGGATGGGCCTGGGTCCTCCTCTGACTGCCCAGCTGGCCTCTGCCCTTCCCCAGCCTCCTCCACAACCTCTGGAGCCACACTTCCACTCCCTGTCAGCTGTTCCTCTTCTCCCTCAGTCAGTCTCCACCGGGGCATGACAAGTTGTATACATATACAACTATATTTTGGGAATTAGTTAAATATGAAATCGATGTATATAAAATACGAGATATGACCAACCCAGGATTGTACTGTGTAATACCAGAGGATTTCACAGGCAGACATCATGTTTCTTCAACCAGACATAATGCAAAATTAAACTCTAAGCAAAGGAAAAGATGAAATTTTGGAACTCATCCTGTTATGTTTAACTTGGGGAAAATCCTACTTGTTTTTTTGCTGATTGCACATATTCTTTACAATTCGGGTGAGCAACCTACAGCTCATGAATCTCAAGCAGTCCTTGGCCACTCTGCCTGGACTGCAGAAGCCCACCCATTTGCCCCCATTTCCCAGTTGATCAGTCTTAAGCAGGGGATAGTGGTGGGGAAAATGGGATGGGATTCAAATAAAAGATGGCAATAATTGTGGGAAAACTGGAACTATAATTTTGATTTCAAGTTTGTACAGGGAAAGTAAAGTCTCTGATGCTCCATAATCCTGATTCAGACAGCTGCTTGCTCACTGCCAACAGAAAAATACTTCAGACCCCATTTGTCTAGTTATTTTAATATGGGATAGGTATACAAGCATATATGGTTGTATATCTTGAGCTCATGCTCTGTTGCGCCACTGAGTGCTTCTGCTGGATTCTCAAAGATTCCACATAAATCTGTTTTCTATCCCCATGGATCTCCTACTTTCATTTAAAAAATAAATGTCAAAGATTCTTCTAGTATTTATTCCCCTATTCAGGATCTGTCAGATGTACCCCAGCTTGGTCCCTAGGAAAGAAAGACCCTCAACTCCATTTGGTTGAAGCAATAGACTCTTTTACTAAGGATTAGTGGTTGCAGCAAAAGTGAGGCCAGAACTGTGTATTCCCATGCAAAAGTTACAAGTTTTCCCCTTCCATAGCCCTTCCCCGTTGACCAGATCATCAGCATCCAATAGCATCCTGGTGCAATGTTTGGGGAACCGCCTTGATATCAGGCACATCTTAAAATGGTTTCACATTCGTTCCCAGGCCAGGCATCCTTGGGCGACTGGATCAATCCGGTTTCACACTTCTGGTTCCTGTCAGTGCCATTCCCACCCATCTTACATCCTTCATCTTCCTTCCTGCACAGCTTCCCCAACTTCCTTTCTCTTCTTCCTTCTATTATGGCAGGGTGTCAGCAAGCCTATCTAAACATGGCGAAGATGGCAGCGCTGACAGGATCACAATCTAATTGTATTCTATAAGCATTCTATATTATCATTTGCAGCATTTTTTTTTTTTTTTTACTTTCAAGGCACCAACTATAAAAGCCAACTTTCATGGGTTTTAAGCCAATAATCGATGGCCTGGCCATTTGCCTTTCCATGAAGAGGCATCTTCCCCAGCTTTGTCCTTAAAAAAGATGAAAGGATTATTTCATTGTACTTCACAATGTCATCTTACCAATTATTTTCGTTCACATCCAAGCAGAAATCTTTAGCTAGGGAAAGTATTCAATAAGGCAGATAAGAATTCTTGTCTGCCATGAAAAGCTGTGAAAGATAATCTCCTTTGTTTTTCAGGCAGTTAATTTATTTTAAGAATTTACTGAAGATTACATTCTGCCAATACATTTTATTAAGGATTACAACACATTCATTTAGTGATATCTTTGAGGTCTTCTAACAGAAGGGGAATGAGTTTTTGACAACTTTATGACCAGCATAATCTATAATTATTTCTAATAAACTTTTTTATTGTAAAATATTCACTAGCAAACATGTACCCACGTACAGTTTTAGTGAGAAGATGAACAGTAAAAAAAACCTTAATTTGAATTACTTAACCTGAGTGGCAAGCCAGTACTTGGTGCACGGAATACACTTGACCTTATAAATGCTTGAATTTCAGACATTTTGCAAAAAAAACAAAGAGGGAGCCCAATTCAGATGAAATAACCCAGCTAAGAAGAGTCAGCATTAATTAGCATAATAACACTTCGAACTTTCAGTGACTAATGGATAACCCATTCTGCGTGACCAAACTTTCTTTGACTTTAATTGGGATTTTTACATTTTGCTCTTCCAGACTTAGATGTAATTGCATTCTGTTGACCTTTTCACTCTATGGACCAGTTCTTGTTTTCTTTGGAATAAATGGGAGTTGTGCCATTAGGCTGAATAAGAAACAGGCTGTAGTCATATGAATTGGCAAAGAGAACATTTTTTAACTGAAAATACAGTCTCTTTGGTTTATAATAATAAAAACTATATCCACTGGAGGTGGGGAATGGAATTATAATGGCACAATATTCCTTCTTCTTTAACAAGTGTAGATATCAAATATTTCTCTTCCAAAGTCATTGCTGCCACTTATTCATATAAGTTATGTATGTGTGTGTGTGTGTCATAAAGTTTTATATAAAACTCTATATATTTTGTATAAAAAGGGACTTTCCAAAAGGAAATTGACCCAGCATTTAAGATAGACCTGTCTATCCTAGGCTTGGAAAAAAATGAACTTAAGTCCCGTACTTCAGAAATAATCGTCTATTGCTTCAGATGCCATTTGAAGCAGTTAATTATTTTAGAGGGGGAAAAATGAACCTCCCCTTAGATGATAAAGAGAAGATAATCTGAATTTGGTTTTTTTTAAAGGGGAGGGAATATCACTTCCCTGGAACTTTGTATGCCTTTTTTAACTACTCTTCTGAAATGCTATACAAGGAATTGTGATATAACACAGATTGCAATATCCAAGCATAGAGTGTAAGATCACTGTCCTTCTTGGATCATGACAACTTTAGATATGAATTAAGGATGTATTAAGGATGTACTGTATTAAGAGGGACATGGTGGCTCAGTGGCTAAGATGCTGAGCTTGTCGATCAGAAAGGTCGAATCCCTAGTGCTGCGTAACGGAGTGAGCTCTCGTTACTTCTCTCAGCTTCTGTCAGCCTAGCAGTTCGAAAGCATGTAAAAATGCAAGTAGAAAAATAGGGACCACTTGGTGGGAAGGTAACAGTGTTCTGTACGCCTTCGGCATTTAGTCATGCCAGCGGAGACGTCTTCAGACAGCGCTGGCTCTTCGGCTTTGTAACGGAGATGAGCACTGCCCCCTAGAGCCAGAAACGACTAGCATGTGTGTGAGGGGAATCTTTACCTTTACCTTTTAGGATATATTTGAACATTCTAAAGAAAGAATGAGTTGGGGGCTATATATCTGGGGACTGCAATCTCTTTCCTATTGGAGTCATATTTAGCATTCAGAATCACACCAAGGTCCACGTTTTCAGAAATGGGCTGGGACAGGATGGAAAACTCATGGATCTCAAAATGGGTAAGGCCAAAATGGAAGAGATGCATCTACCAGGGTTACTTCTACAATTGTCCTGCCTTACAAATGGCAGCTTCTTATCTGGTTTATTGCTGTAATAAATCCATCAGACCAAACCTGTAGCCATAAATCCAGTATAAGCTCAGAACACAAAAGCAAGGGAAGCAGCCTTCACTAGGGAAGCAGCCTCCAAAGGAAGTAGAAAATTAAAAACTCAAGAAAAATGCCAGGAACTTTTGGATAATATGGGTTATGAAAAAATGAGAGGCAAGGGCACCTGTCTCAAATCTACATTGTTGCAGGAGTTTTGCTGCCTAAATACCTGAAAGTCATAAAAGCACAACTGGTCATGATCCCTCTTGGCAATTATTTCCAAGTTCCATGACCACTGCAGCAATTCCTTGGTGTATTGGACAGGTTTACATCTTTCAGCTTTTCGAATGTTGCCTCTGGCATTCTTGGGGGCAGCTGGGTGCAAAAGATCCCAGATTTAGGTCAGTGTCTTCTGGAAGTTTGTTGCAGGCAGCAGAATTCCTGAGACCTGAAAAGATCGCATCTGGATTTTGAGACATTTATTTCTACATCGTTTTTATCTCCACAGAGGCCATTAATTTTGCAAATGTTGCTATTATTATCACCAGTCCCTTATTATCATTACCGTAATCACAAATAATATTATGATCAAAAGCCACCATCATTAAAAGTAAAGTATTAAAGATGTCATTTGTGTGACATGCACACAAATAAATACATTGCATATCGCTGAAAATTGGAGTGGTAGTTCAGCAATATTTATAAAGTCATATATTGTCCTCATTATTCAACTTGTTCTTACAGTATATGCATACTAATCCTATAGAATTTCCATTGCTTCCATTTTACTTCTCAGAGTAAAACAGTAATCTTATATTCATAGATTGAGGTATTATAATTATGGAACAGTTGCAGAAAACCCTGAATGAAGAGGATTTTGAGGACAGAACACAGCTGTGTATCAGATGAAAAATACAGTACATTGTACATTTGTGGCTGGGCTAGGAATAGTTTGGCTTTCATGGGCCTGCTATTGTAGACAGTGGTAGGATTCAGCCAGTTCGCACCACTTTGGGAGAACCAGTTGTTAACTTTCTGAGCAGTTTGGTGAACTGGTTGTTGGAAGGAATCATTAGGGCAGAGAATGGTTATTAAATTATTTGAATCCCACCACTGATTGTATATCCCTTGGCTGCTGTAAGTTGACACTGGTATCCTTTTGCATCCAGTTGGGATGGGTGGCATTGTTTTAGAGGCTTCTCCTTCCTCAGCAACTTGTTCCAATTACTGTGGAGTTTGTGGTGCTCTCCGAGTTGGTTGTTCACTTGGAGATATTTCATTACCCAGCTTAGGTAAATCATTCAGTTATTGGATGACCCAGTTAGTTCCTGTTAGTGGGAGAGAAAGATACAGAGCTCTTAGGCACTCGACTGCAGGGAGCCTCAGGACTTGGTCCTCATCCACCTCCCATCATATCCATAAGGAGCCTCGGTGGTGCAGTGGTTAGAATACAGTACTGCAAGCTACTTCTGCTGACTGTCAGCTGCCTGCAATTTGGCAGATCGAATCTCACCAGGCTCAAGGTTGACTCAGCCTTCCATCCTTCCGAGGTGGGTAAAATGAGGACCCAGATTGTTAGGGGCAATATGCTGACTCTGTAAACCAGGGGTCCCAACCGCCGGTCCGCGGACCGTGCCGGGCCGCGGAACAACCCTTACCGGGCCGCTGGTTGCTGGGCGCCGCCATCTTTTTGGTAAAAAGCGCTTCCGGGTAGAAAGTTCACCGGAAGCGCTGTTTATCATAAAAGATGGCGGCCAGCGCTTCCGGTGAGCTTTCCGGTAGAAAGCCATTTCTACCCGAAAAGCTCACCAGAGCGCTGGCGCGCCATCTTTTATGATGAAACAGCGCTCGTGACGCCACCGGAGCGCCTTTTCGTCATAAAAGATGGCGGCGCCCAGTTGACGCCGACTGGCCGCGGCGCCCAGCTGATGTCGGAACCGGGCCGCGGCCGAAAAGGTTGGGGATCCTGCTGTAAACCACTTAGAGAGGGCTGTAAAGCAATATAAAGTGGTATATAAGTCTAAGCTATTGCTATATCTACATAAAGCCACCTCCCATAAGGATTATTGTAACTTTTTCTACTTGGGGCTCCCCTTCAGGACCATTTGAAAGGCTCAGTTACTTCATCATGGAACAATTTGAATACTTAAGTTCATTTATGGCATAGGGCCTAACTAGCCCCAACACGATTTGTCGAATCTACTTGTCTAGTGATATTAGGGAAAGCAGACTTGTAGAATGTCCCGCTACCAAGGGAATGTCATCCACAAAGACCTTTCAAGCTCTCTCACTGATAGTTCCTCCTGTGGAAAAAAAAATCTGCCCCTTGAGATTCAGATGATCCACTCTTCATTAAGTTTTGGAAGACTTGCTAAAATATGGCTGTTCCAGAGGAAATCTGGGGATAAGATGGAAGATCACATTATTTTTGAGGGGTACTGTAGATCAGGGCTCCCCAACCACCGGGCCACGGACTGGTACCGGTCCGTGGAACATTTTCTACCGGGCCGCCGGTTTGCTGGGCGCCGCCATCTTGTTTCGATGATAAAGTGCTTCCGGGTGAGCTTTTCCGGTTGGAAAGCGGTGTTTGGGTCCTGAAGGAATCCTCGCGCCTTAGTTTCATCAAAGGGGGGGGCGGCTTCGAACGAAACTAAGGCGTGAGGATTCTTTCAACACCCAAGGCAAGGCGAGCCGAGCGACTGTCCCGAAGCCATCCCGAAGCCCATCGACAAAGGTACAAAGGAGGCGTTGAAGGTGGCGGGGAGAAGTGGGGGACGGCTGGCTGGCCGGTCGCTCGGCTCTCCTTGCCTTGTCATGCGTGCTGATGCTGGTACCGGGCCGTGGATCATTTTGTGATGCCGGTACCGGGCCGTGGCACAAAAAAGGTTGGGGGCCATTGCTGTAGATACACTGCAGAAGGTAAAAACTAGTTTTAATAGTTTTGTAATGGTTTCTGTTTTACAATCTTAATCTGGTTTGTTGACAGAGTTTCATAGACTCCTAAGTATCAAATGAAATAAAGAAGAAATATATAATATAAATTATATATAAGAGAAGTATTTGTGATCTGGACATATTTGTGTAATAGTAGGGTCAGCACTTCTTTAACTCAAACAAAATGAGACTTACAGAATAATGAATAGCACATTTGTGACAGCTCATTTAATCTTATTTAAATCTACTTAGTTGACGCTTTTCAGTCATGTAATCTTCTCACATTTAACCTGCATCTGCATAAGTAACCTGCCTTCTCCTTTCCTTTTCCCTAGCTCACTCCACTATAAATCCTACATCAGGATTTATTGGCCATTCTGTGCATCTGATGAAGTGAACTTTAGCTCACAAAAGTGTATGTGTTTTAATAAAAAATGTTAGTTGGAAAAGATACCTTTTTTGCCACTATGATTGTCCTCCCACAATATTTTTTGAAGACACAATACATGGATAGGGTGTAAAAATGCAACATTTTGATGATAACCAATTGTTGCACTTGGGCAAATACAAAAAAAAAAGGAAATTATTTATAGATGCGTTCTTCATTGAGGCACTACATGATTGGTACTTACATTGTGTAAGGAATTCTGCATTCCGTATATTTCCAAGTTCAGTGCTCTTTCCTCCAAATTTTTTTGTACTGTATTGTATGTACATTAGTCACTAATAGAATAGGCAGACATTACACTATTGGCAAATGTTCTAATCCTTTTTGTGTAGATCTCATTATAGAGTGTAGTGGCTGTTGAAATGTATACATATAATAATGTTGGAACATGCTCTGTTCAGTTCTTTTTCTGAAGTTATTGTTCTGTTTTGTTTTATTCTTCAGTTTGTTATCACAGAACCATAAACTTGCAAGTAACTAGGAGGTTAGCCTGTTCCTGAGCGATTTGAGGCCTTGCTGCGTGGGTTTATTATGTAAACATTCCATTTTTTTGGATGATATGCATGCCGTGTGTGTGTGTGTGTGTGTGTGTGTGTGTGTGTGAGAGAGAGAGAGAGAGAGAGAGAGAGAGAGACTACATGCAAGCTGTGCTTATCTTACAATACCCTTCTTTTGTCTTAGTCCCATTGGGAATGTGGGGCTAAATCACTGAACTTTATAAAAAGTTACATGATATTTGAAGCTAATCTGAACAACACTTTCTAACTTCTGAGAAACATTCAGTGATGTATTTCAAGAAAAAAGTTAGCCAAATTGCTTGGGTGATGCCATACAATCCTAGTTCACAAATTAATTTTGCAGTGGTCCACCCTAGGGGAAGGATCAGCTGTATCATTCCTGTGATGGAATGAAGTGAGGACCTGGCTCCCCAGGATGGAGGGGGTGAATTTCGGAGGAGTAAGAGGCAACTCAGCCCAGATGTTAAGTGTGAGAGAAAGAGGATGAAGATAGTCCCTCCCTAATAGTTCATAGAGTATATTGTACATACAGATAGTAGAATCCTCAGACTGGCAAGATTTTTGCTTATCGGTGTGAAACAATAAAGAACTCAGCTTGGAAGAATCTACATGTGTCATTCTTAGTTTTGGATCTGACAACTCCAGACAAGAAATGGGCGGAAGCTATCTGCCAAAGAATATGCGCCTAGGTCCAGCCCCTAGTATCACCATTTCATTGCCTGTAATTGTGACAGATACCCCAAGTCAAAAAATAAATAAGCTTAACTACAATGGATTAACGTTCTGATGTGATGGAATAAACTTTTCCACCATTAAAAAAAAAACCTTTCTGAAAGTAAAAACTTAGCATAGGATAGGGGTAGGGTAAAACATATTTTTATCTCAATATAATTGTGGTTGTTTTCTATTTGTGGGGAGAAATTTTGTTTTGTTCTGTCGGTAGGTTTTGTTTTTTTTAAATATCTTATCTGAAGAGAATTCATTCTGTCACCTCATGTAGTCTAGTTGAGGTGTGGATCATCAAATACTGAACAATGAATGATAGGAATTCAAAAGATGAGATATAACTTGTGTAGATGAATCAGCCCAATAATAATGTCATTTATAATGTCATACTAACTTATCCTGGAATTAAAAGTGATTGAACTGAGTTCTACTTCCAAGTAATCAAATGTAGTTTGTACTGTCAACATTTTAAGAAATGTTTCTTTCAGAAATAACAATGGAAAACTTTGCTTGATTATTTTTACCAGGAGAGTTTTAAATCATCTAAAGAAAAAAATAGCTTTTGTATTCTCCTTTCCACTCTTCTTCAGAGTAAATATTCTATATTTTAGGGATTGCTGGATATATATTGGCAACTTAAAAAAAGTTAGAAAACAGGAAATTTATATGAGATAAAGAGATTGATGTAGGAGAACAGATTAAAAGAGTTCAGCATTTATCATTTTGTTAAGCAGTAACCAAGGGAATTTAAATCTATGGCTGTAAAAGTGTATAAAGGCTACAATTTAATTTACAAACAATATAGCTGAGATAAATAGAATTAAGTTAGGGGAAAGGATACAGGTGCAAAGCAACAACAGCACAAGTAATAGAACACTTCTAAATTTGTAAATCAGTGAAACAGTACAGAATAATGAACTGTATCCCTTAATGTCAAATCTGTGAGTATTTATATTGATGGCAAATGATATGTTGACATGGAGATAATTTTCCTGTAGAAATGAATTGTTTCCCCATTTGAGACCTTGAGTTCAAAAATGTCCACCTAAACATCAGACTGCTTCAGGAAGTTTTTTAAAGAGGTTAAATCATGGCAATTGGATCAAAGTGGAGATGTTTCATTGTTCATCCAAGTAACTTCTTCAGTCAAAATGAAAATTTTTGGTTAGGCACAGAGTCAGAGAATCAGAAGTGGTATTCAGTGAGTTCTGACCAATTCTGGAGAACCGGTAGCGGAAATTTTCAATAGTTTGGAGAATTGGCAAATACCACCTCTGACTGTCCCGGCCCCCATCTATTCTCTGCCTCCCGAGTCCCAGCTGATTGGCTGGGTCTTCTTTTGTTGCCCTGCACAGGACAACGGAGCTGGAAAGCAGGTTAGTGGGGTGGGGTGGGAATGGAGATTTTGCAGTATCCTTCCCCCAGGAGTGGGGAGGGAATGGAGATTTTGCAGTGTCCTTCCCCTGCCATGCCCACCAAGTCACACCCACCAAGCCACGCCACACCTACCAAGCTACACCCACAGAACCTGTAGTAAAAAATTTTGAATCCCATCACTGCAGAGAGTCGTTGGAATATACTAACTTTGCTGACTGCAGGGAGTTTCTCCCCAAAATGAAATGCAATATGTAAATGAAGACTTTTTAGATACTTAGCGGCCTGGTTGATTGAGACTTCATTTACATATTCAGGAAGCTTTATATTTTGGCTAATCCTGAACTCCTCTCAGAGAGTTGATAGAAGTTGTTGACAATTACAGGTTCAGCTTGTATTTACTTAGGAATTAGACCTATTGATCTCACTGAATGGGACTTACTTTGGAATATATTGAAGTAGAACTAATGTTTTAGCTAACTAATCCCTGAATACATTTATTGGATTCCAGTGAATTTGGCGGAAGAACAACGAGCAATAATGCACATGCACCTCTTCTCCTTTCTCCAGTAGGAAGTATTTGCAGTATTTTAAAGGTATATTTCGTTTCCTTTCTTTCTACACCAAAATGTAACTCCAAATCTCCTATTTATGATCATACAATTTGGCAGATATCCCCAAATTGGGATCAAAAGTTCAGCTAGAGAACAAATAGTGAGAACAAATGAGTTCTTGGAAACAATTCTCATACTTCTGAAGAAATTGTCTTGGTAATAAAAGAAAAGTACAGCAATAGAGTAAAATCCGGTGCTTTTAAAAGTGTTTGCTTTACTCATAATCCTTATCTTACCTATGTTTGTATGCAAATAGCCATAAAAGCAGAGTGATCATAACAAATGTTGGTGCAGAAGTGTAAGCAATTGTATGTTTTTTTAAATAAAGATAATTCTGACTGTTGTCTTCTACTTTGCAGTCTTTTATTATGCAGTCCTAGGCTGCATGAACAGAGAGATGGTATCAAGACCCCATGAAGTGTTAGTACCACTTTATACTGCATTGGTAAGACCACACTTGGAATACTGCATCCAATTCTGGTCACCATAATTCCCCCCCCCTCCCAAAGTTGAAATTCTATAAAGATTGCAGAGAAGAGCAACAAAGATTTCAGCAATAGAGTGGTCAATGTCTGAAATACTCTACCCGAATCTGTAGTTTCTTCCCAAACCCCAAAAACTTTAACCTTAGACTGTCTACTATTGACCTCACCCCTTCCTAAGAGGTCTGTAGGGGGCGTGCATAAGCGCACCAACGTGCCTACCGTCCCTGTCCTATTGTTTCTCTTATTCTTCTTTTATTTTTCTTATATGTACCCATTTCATGTATTCACAACTATGTATACACTTATACTTATTATCTTGTAAACAATTGGCAAATCAAATAAATAAATAAAATTTAAAAAAAAGATAATTGGGGGCTGGAGGCTAAAACATATATTGAACAATTGCTGGAACCAGTCTAGTATAACGAAGGACTAAGGGTGACTTGAGAGCAGTTGTGCAATATTTGAGGGACTATCACAAAGAGGAGGAGGTCGATCTATTTTCCAAAGCATCTGAGGGCAGGACAAGAAATAACAGATGGAAACTTATCAAAGAGAGATCTAACGTAGAACTAAGGAGAAATAATCTGACAGTGAGAACAATTAATGAGTGGAACAGTTTGCCTTCCGAAGTTGTGAGTGCTCCATCACTGAAGGTTTTTCAAAGACATTGGACAGCCATTTGTCTGAAATGGTGTAGGGTCTTCTGTTTGAGCAGAGGTTGGTTTAGAAGACCTCTATGGTACCTTTCAACTTATTGAAATAACTTACTGTTATTTTGATTCTTGCTATTTGCTAACCCCCCCTCTCTTTTCCACGTACACACCACATAAAATATGATGTGTTATTTTCGCCCCAAATATTTGTATGAACCCTTCATTGTAAAATGAGTTTCTTTTGATGATCTGACAAGGTGAATTGAAGTAAATTCTGCAAGCTCCATTCAAAAATAGAGGTGACACAAGCATCATTTGCATAGCTAATGTAAAAATCATTGAAGTAATGTAACGTACAACAATTTACTGTACCTGCAACATAACAGGTGTTGAGTTAAACAAGGTTTTAAATCAAATGCATCTGCCTAGGATTGCAACCATAGTCGTGAAAGAGTGGAATGAAGGCATTCTCTGCTTTGTGCATTGTTATTTATTTAGAATATGCTAAGTGCATCTGCCTTGCTTCCAGAGTAAGTACAATCAAAGACTGCAATTCTTTGCACAGTTTCCAGGGTAAAGTACTTTACCCCTGGAATCACCTATCAGCCCTATTAAAGTCCAACTTCAAAGGGAGTCTGTAGAGATTCTCAGTCATCCAGGTCATGATTGTCCCAAAGATGCTTTTTCAGGAGGCAACTGGACTCTCTTGTTTTTTTCGTTTGAAGACATTTTGCTCCTCATCCAATAAGCTTCTTCAGCTCTGACAGGATAGTGGGGAATGGAAGGATTTATCGTCCTTGCAGGCAGCAGGTCATTTGCATCCTTTTAGAGGGTCATTGAAGCACTTGGAGATTTATCTGTGTCCTCAGGGTCACCTGAGGAGTGCTCCTGGTTCTTGTGGCTTGCAATTGTTCCTCTCGAAATCCATTCCTATTCCTCACCATTCAAATGGTCTTCATCCCAAATTGTATAGGTAAAAGTCTATAGAGATGCTCAGTCTTCCAGGTCATGGTTGTCCCAAAGGTGCTTTTTCAGGAGGCAACTGGACTTTCTTGTTTTTTTTTCTTCTTTTGAAGTTGTTTTGCTTGTCATCAAATCAGCTTCT